>NC_042623.1:14058200-14188200 GCF_901001135.1 Rhinatrema bivittatum | reverse complement strand
TGCCCTGCCCCGAGGAGGTAGCAGGTCCCAAGCCTGCCTCAGGGGGGGGCGTCCTTCCGCCAGTCTTGTACTTTCACGCTTTTCACAACAGGCGTGAGAAGGTAAGTTTCAGGGGGACTGATTGGGTGAGTGTACCCGATCAGGGAGTGCCCTTCTTGGGCAGGCAGGAGCGGATCTCCCCGGTGCCGGTCCTGCCGAAGTGAAGCCCCCGTGCCCTGCCCCGAGGAGGTAGCCGGTCCCCAGCCTGCCTCAGGGGGGGCGTCCTTCCGCCAGTCTTGTACTGTGTTCACGCCTTTCACAACAGGCGCGAAAAGGTAACAGTTTCAGGGGGACCGATTGGGTGAGCGTATCCGATCAGAGAGTGCCCTTCTTGGGCAGGCAGGAGCGGATCTCCCCGGTGCCGGTCCTGCCGAAGGGAAGTCCCCGTGCCCTGCCCCGAGGAGGTAGCCGGTCCCCTGCCTGCCTCAGGGGGGGCGTCCTTCCGCCAGTTTTGTACTTTCACGCTTTTCACAACAGGCGTGAGAAGGTAAGTTTCAGGGGGACCGATTGGGTGAGCGTATCCGATCAGGGAGTGCCCTTCTTGGGCAGGCAGGAGCGGATCTCCCTGGTGGATGTTTTCTCTAGCACAGGCTTGCACTTGCCTGTAGGCCTCCTCTTTGCGTTCGCTGCAGGATTGGCTCTGCAGTGGCTCTGCTACCGGGCCTCTTCTCGTTGGGTAAATGCCCCACCTCTGTGCGCTGATGCTTCCCCTCCTTCCTGCCCAAGAGGTGCCGGTGACGCACAGGAAGGAATGCGCAGGAGCATCAATCAGCACGTTCTAATGAGGACCATCTGTCCCTCTAACGGTTTACACGGTTTACACCTGCACCGAGCGCAACCGACCTGCCAGCGTGTGAGTGTGGCTGTCTGTGGACATAGCTCACGGACCACCAAGCATAACAATCTTTGGTTTACCTGGATTCCTCCTGAACTGAGCGCAACTGACCTGCCAGTGGGTGAGTCAGTCTGCGCACATAGCTCACGGAACAACGATAATAATCCGCTGTTCCTCCGACGCATTACCCGGATTCCTCCTGACCCGAGGGCAACCGATTAAAAAAAAAAGGCTCTGAGCCGTGCAGGCAGTGACTTGGACCCGGCTCTTTTTTAAAGGGTTTACCCGGATTCCTCCTGACCCGAGCGCAACCGATTAAAAAAACAAAAAGAAGGCTCTGAGCCGGGCAGTATCTGTGCTCCAGTACTACCCCAAAATGGCTCCTGTTAAGAGACATGCTTATGACGCAGATTTTAAGCTTAAAGCTATAACTCGTGCAGTAGAGCATGGAAATAGAGCAGCTGCGAGAGAATTGAACATTAATGAATCTATGGTGCGTAAGTGGAGGAAACAAGAAGATGCCTTATGCCAAGTAAAAAAGACCAAACTGAGTTTCCGAGGAAACAAAGCAAGATGGCCACAGTTGGAGGACAACATACATCAGTGGGTTATCGAACAGAGAACCGCAGGTAGAAGCGTCTCCACGGTCTCTATTCTACTCAAAGCCACAACGTTAGCACGCGACATGGGGATCAAGGACTTTCGAGGAGGTCCTTCATGGTGCTTTCGTTTTATGCAAAGGTGTAATCTCTCCATCCGCACCAGAACTACTGTCTGCCAACAACTGCCAAAGGATTATGAAGAGAAGCTGGCCATTTTCCGCACCTACTGCATAACCAAGCTAAAATCAAAGAATATAAAGCCAGAACACATCACTAACATGGATGAGGTCCCCCTCACATTCGATATCCCCGTACAACGAACTGTTGAGAAAACAGGGACCAGTACGGTATGTATACGTACCACAGGAAATGAGAAGTCAGCTTTCACTGTAGTTCTCGCCTGTCAGGCTAATGGCCAGAAACTACCACCCATGGTAATTTTCAAGAGGAAGACTTTGCCAAGGGAAAAGTTTCCTGCTGGTGTCACCATCAAGGCTAACCCAAAGGGCTGGATGGATGAGGAGAAGATGATTGAGTGGCTGAGGGAGGTC
This sequence comes from Rhinatrema bivittatum, assembly GCF_901001135.1. NCBI lineage: Eukaryota > Metazoa > Chordata > Amphibia > Gymnophiona > Rhinatrematidae > Rhinatrema > Rhinatrema bivittatum. The sequence goes on along the minus strand of NC_042623.1, from coordinate 14,186,173 downwards.
TATGTTGAGAGAATGGATGGCTTTCTTCACAACTCCCCATCCCTATTGGTCTATGACTCCATGCGTGCCCATTTGACTGATAATGTCAAAGCTGAAGTGAAGAAAACTAATTCAGAGCTTGCCGTAATTCCGGGTGGATTAACCAAAGAGCTCCAGCCGCTAGATATCGGAATAAACAGGTCATTTAAAGTTAACTTGAGAGCAGCGTGGGAGCGTTGGATGTCACAAGGTGACCACACATTCACCAAAACAGGGAGGCAACGCCGGGTGAGTTATGCCATCATGTGCCAGTGGATCGTGGATGCCTGGAACAAGGTATCAGTCTCCAGTGTCATCCGAGCTTTCATGAAGGCTGGAATCATTGCTGAAGAGCTACGCAGCACCAATGAGACTGACTCGGATAATGATGAGGGGGAACCGAGCATGCATGATATAGACATTGCCCAACTGTTTAACTCGGACACTGAAGATGAGGAATTTGATGGATTTGTGGAGGAATGAACAGTTTTTCCGTTTTGTTTTCTTATTAATGCATTGTTGAGAGTTGAATTAAGCGCTGCGCCTTATAATCCGGTGTGCCAACCCATGGCCTGTTTCCCATTGCTGAGGCCTAGTCCCAGTAACAGTGCCCAGTCTGAAACCCCTTTCAGAGGCCAAAGGCTAGGCCTGTTGCTGGGGCCTTGCCTGAGGTCTGGTCCTATTACTGGGGCCAAGGACAGAGTCTGATGCTGGGACAACCAGGGCACAGCCATGGATGTCCCAGCTTAGGACAGAGTCTGTGCCCTGGTTGTCCCAGCACCAGACAACCTGGGCACAATCTGGGACAACCAGGGCACAGACAAGTTCCAGGGCACAGCCCAAGGCCTTGCTTGAAATCAGGTTCTGTAATCAAGGCCTGACCTGAGGTCTGATCTTGGCACTGAAGCCTAGGACTATGCCCAATACCAGGGACCAACCCAAGGCCTGGTTCCCATTGCTGAGGCCTAGACCTCTAGGCCTAGTCCCAGTAACAGTGCCCAGTCTGAAAACCGGTTCAGAGGTCAAAGGCTAGGCCTGTTGCTGGGGCTTTGCCTGAGGTCTGGTCCTATTACCGGTGCGCCTTTTAATCCGATGCGCCTTATGGTCCGAAAAATACGGTACATGATTTAGAGCTTTTTTATATGCATAATTGCTAGAACAGTTTGAAGTCAGACTGTTGGGCTGGTGTCGGACATAAGGGAAAAAACATAAGGGACATAAGGGAAAAAAGCACAGGACTGCTTCTAAGGTCGAGTCCAGAAGCAAAACACATCAGCACTGTCTGAATTTTCAAGAAGGCTCATCGAATAACTGCATGGAGTGGCAGTTGCTACCCTTAAGAGAAACCCTTAAGAGAAATCTGCGTGGCGCGGCAGATGCTACTATAAGAAGCTTGCTGGGCAGACTGGATGGAACATTTGGTCCTTTTCTACCATCATCACTATGTTACTGTGTTGCATAATTCAAAAATAAAGCTTTTGTTGGAAGCCATAACAGTCTCCAGCATGATTATTGTTGCTGTGTACAACTAAGTGATCATCGGTGCTGTATACAATGGACTGGCAAGTGGGATTTGACTTAAAGCAATGCACAGGGTCTAGAAGAATAATGTTCCCCCTACGCAGGGAGTCTTGGACACTCAAATAGTATTAACATTGTGGGAAGAGCAGGACTTTTAAAACTGTGCTTGAGGTGTAGTTCCTACTCACCCTATCCGGGGGACTATCAGCCCAGGGGTTACTCATGCACAATATACTTATGCTTTCCTCCTAGCTATTTGTTTGCTTGAGCTGTTTAAAGTGTGCAGGGATGTAGTTGCCTGCCCAGACTTTTACCTGCCGGGTGTCAGCAGGCGTTGCAGCAGATGAATGGCGCATGCACACAATCAGGCTGGCATTCTGCAGGCTCGTGATCCCTGGCATTCAGCACTGAGACCCACTTCCTCCAATGTCTGTGTGCACAGAGCACTCAATTTTCACAGAAATGCCACCAACTACTTTGTTTTCTTCTGTTCACTCACTGTTCTATTGTTTTGGTCAAGAACAGATTTGAAATGCTATCGCCGCTGTCTGGTTCGTAGCTGTCAGATGGGTGGGAACTGTAGATAGTAACACAGTAAATGATGGCAGATAGAGGCCAAAATGGTCCATCCAGTCTCCCCAGCATGGTTTTGGTTTGTTTTTTTTAGGGTTTGGTACCAGCTGCTCCATGCGTGCAAGTTACCCCCAGGCCTTCTGTTAAAGGTAATTAACGTGTGTGGAACAATTGCTGACTTTCTTTGGGGTTGGAAGAATCAGGGTTGCCTGTGAGTAAAATACCCTGGGATTTATATCATCTCTCCTGGAGACTGGACTGCAAAGCACTCTGCTTTTCAGTCAGATAAAAGTTTATGCTGTGAAAAGATCTCTGTGAGAAATGCATCATGTTATGGAAGGGGAACATTTCAGGGTCTAATAAGGTGACATGGGCAGACCAGCCTGCAGTTGATAGTGGAGGGGGGAGGGGAGAGAGAGAGAGACGTACGAACAGAAGAGTGCACTTTTGTGATGATTTGATGTCCTTCGGACTGAGGAAACTCACACAATGATGAGATTTGTACAATGTTCTGTCAACCTAGCTGGTGTAGTTATTTTAAAAGTTTGCGTCGCACCATGATGCTTTTCGCATGCATTAAGACATTTTTTGCATGCAAAAATGCCATAACACGAGTTGATAAATGACCCTGTAAGAAAGTAGATGGCACAGTGGGGAGTGAAGTGACTTGTCCAAGGTCACAAGGAGCAGCAGTGAGATTTAAACCCTGCTTTCCCTGGGTTACAGCCCAGTAGGCTGCGCCTCCACTCCAATCATGTAGCTTAGGAGCTGGGTCATGAAGACATGGTAACATTTAGCATGCACACGAAAGACTTTTAGCATGCCTGATAAACTGTGACCTAATCACTACCAGTTTAGTGTGGGAAAAAATCCTTGTTAAATAAGGCATGGTATGCTTGCAATATAATGAACACATTGGCTATTGCGGCCCTATTCACAAACCCCCATTGTATTTACTGAGCCCATCAGGCTCTGGAAAAGTTTGCACCTGCTGGGGGCAGGTGTTTGGCATTGGCATGTAGGCCTCACCAGCATGCTAACATTTCACATGGGGTTGGTTCATGTCCCCAAGCTCCCACCTCTCCCCCCTTCAGCAATTCTGATGGCCTATTTGAACCTCTGTAGCCTGCCCCCTGAACTCCCTCCTCAAAGCCCCCCTCCCCTACCAGAAGGAACCCCTCAAATATTCCCATAATGTCCCTGAAAAAGCTGTACACCTCACACATTAGCCCTTCCTATCCCCCCAGAAAGCCTCAGCTGACCTGTTTTGGTCCCCACCATTATTTTGCTTTGCCTCTCTGTGCAGATAAGACCCCTAAATCATTCCCCATTCAACCCTAAATGATATGGATCAGAGCTGTGAATAAACACAATGCTTCACTGATCAACAGAAGGTACCTAAACCAGTCAGAAGGAAGCAGGATATAAGGCCTAACACGCTGTCCATCATTGTTCTTAAACTGCCATCATTTAAACCCAATGGGTCTCCAGCAGACCAGGGATCCCACAAGCAGACCCATCTGTTTAAATGGGATTGCTTAGCTCCGTGGGAATTCACTGCAATGAAGTCAATGGTGTTATTATGGGGTGCCAAGGTTTCCCTTGGCACCCCATAATAACACCATTGACTTCAATAGAGCCAGTCGTAGTAACATTGCAAAATATAACATAGTAACATAACAGTTGATGGCAAATAAAGACTAACTGGCCCATATAGTCTGCCTGGGTCTTCTGGTCTTCATTGCTAAGGATATACCCCAGGTGCCAATTGCAAAAGCTTGACCACTAGCAGGATATCATTCTTTATCCAGATTGGTTTTGTCATCTTCCTCTTTGAGTTTCTATCATCCTATAAGTAATCCAACACCCAGATTTTTCCATACTCCCCCTTCCCCCACACCGTCTTACCATCAAGTTTCGTGCTATCATGGATGGCCTCAAAAATTCCCGCCGGGGCAAAAGCATGGGGGTATCATGGACAGTTGGAAGTTTATAATGACCTGCACTGCCTCCCCTCCCCATATCGACCTACCAAAGTGCCTCAATGCCGCTCCATAGAGATCCATAACCACATAGGAAATGAAGATAGATTAAGGGTTGCAAGGCCCATCAGATCTGCCCATTCCTGATACAACACTATTCAGCCTACTAAGCTTTCTTCTCTCATCGCTTCATCTCGGGATTCTCTCTACTTGCCCCAAGTTTTCTTGGTTTCTGGTACTGTTTTGGCCTCCATTATCTCTCCTGGCCACTCCATGTATCCATTACAACACTCGTGCCGGTGAGAATTCGGTTCAATTGCCTGTCAGGATATTCTGTCATTCTAATGCTTGTTTGTTATAATTAGCAACAGCTAAACTATCAGTCCCTGAATTTTGTGCTGAATGATCTTGCTTTCAGTTAACAGCCCAAAGATAAATGGCTATTCCTACTGTAAGAGTTAGGGTGATAGTTTCTGCCATTTATGATTGTGGCGTTAATCATGCGAAGAACACCCATCCATTAGGAAATGAGCTGAGACCAGAAACCCATTAGATAAAGGTCACCTCATAAACTTCACAAATGGTAATTAATTTTTTTTTTCAGTAACTGCTGATTTCTTTCTGGTTATGAGCAGGCAACTCATGAACATTTGCTTTGTATCCATTGACCAATCTACTATTAAAGATATGGAATCAACAGTGTATAATGTGTGTAACAATTTGTTTAGTATATTTTGACAAATTTTAGTATTAGGGTAACAGTGTTTTTAAAGAATGAGGGAATGAATGTGGTGTGGTAGTTCTTAAGTGTGTTGTTTTTTATTTCAATATAAAATGAGTTTTGTTTACAATCTAGGGAGCACTTATTACCATTAATTTAAGCAATTATGCGCATGTAAATGTATTTGCTGTAAGTCTGTATTGTTTTTAAGAAAATGCCTATGTAAAGCTTTTCTTCTCATTTCTTGCATTAGATGCGTCACTTATTTTTTAATTTTTTTTTTTTTTTAAAGATTCTTATTCCCTTTTTGGAAGCACTGTGGGAATCCAGCTCGGGTAATTCCTCTCTTTCTTTCTCATTCTCAAAGCTAAGGGTTGCTTCTTTTACAAATAACTCCCCGGAAGCAGACTTTGCTTTAAATGTAGAGTTATGGAGGCAGATTCCCTCTCTGTCCCCTCGGAGGTTGCAAATCCTTTTTACAGGAACACAAAAGTCTGCGTGAAGAAACAGCTGGTTTACTTCAATTTGCAGCTTTTTCCTCCCCTTCTGCTGACCGCTCCGGTTAGGTACTCTGGGTAGGATTCCTGATTCTCAGCCAGGCGTTCTTCCTTGTGGCTTGGCTTTGTAGCAAGATCCAAGCTAGTCCCCTGGTGTTTGGGCTTCAGAAACCCTGGGCTTCTCTTCCTCGCCATTTCCACTCTCTGCCTCCTTCCAGCCTGAATTAACCTGTGAGAGTCAGGACTCATCCCAAGAGTCGGCCGATTTCTGTTTTTTTTTTACAGCTGATCTACTTCTTGAGATTTTTTTTTTAAAGATGAGGGTGCCTTCCCCTACCATTTGCCTCTTACAAAAATCTTAATCAACTATTTAAAAAAGAAATAAAAGGAAAAATATGAATATTGTTTTCAAATGTTATTTCCTTTAATGTGTATATCTTTAGTTATATGGAAAAGTTTAGGCACCCCTGGACAAACTGTATGATTCAATGAATCTCAAAGTGAACAGAAGCTGACAATCTTTACATGGCACAAAGTTAAGCACAAAATATATATAAGAATAGTATCTACATCTTATACAAAAATAAAAAAATCTTTAATCATAAATCCAACAATAAAGTTAAATAATACTACAATCATATTAATTTCATACTATTTAATTTGCAAATTATCAGGGTCATTTTTCAAATTGTGTTAGGGTGTTATTGTGGGTGTTAGGACCCTAACACCTGCGATAATGCCATAATTAATATATTATCTATAGTACTGCGAGATGTGTATGCAAATTTTTGTCAAAGGGGAGGAGTTTGGGTGGGGTTTATGAAAATGAGGGATGTTTAACATTGTGTATGATAATGTGTGTTACACTATCACACCAGAAATAACTACACCTTTTTCTTCTGGCTTTATTCTGTGCGATATGCCTGAAATGACAGCACCCAGGTAGAGAGTGCATCAAGCTAGGGTGAGAGTACATTGCAGAAATCTCATCTTTGTGTAGCTTTCCTCATTCCAAATCACACCAAACCTTCACTGATGTGCACTATGCTGTTCGTACGTCTGACTGTGCAAGCAAAACTGGCCCCCAAACCCTAGACCACCACCAAAATCTCACCTTGATTTACTAGTTGATCCTCCTACAGTGATATAAATGGTTTACTTATAGGAAAACTTTATAAGGAGATTCTCTCTCTCTGTAAAATACCTATGCAAAGCACTAAAATAGCATGCACTATGGTAACTCAAAATTGCCCTGCCCACACCCCTTTTTCCTTATCACAGGCATTATTCATATGAAATTTCTAATATTTTGATGAATCTAGGCCTATATTCACAATATATAACAAAACACTTCTTAGTGTTTGGGTAATTGCCAGGTTCTTGTGGCCTGGTTTTGGCCTCTGTTGGAAACAGGATGGTGGGCTTGATGGACCCTTGGTCTGACCCAGCATGGCAATTTCTTATGTATACAAATCAAACAACTTAAAAATACAATTTTACAGCACAAAAGAGACAAAACAAAACAAAAAAATCAGAAATAACCAATTAAAATACTCAGACATAATTGTATGGCATAACCCACCACCCCTTGCAGAAAAGTTCCTGCTGATACAATCTTCTATCAACATCCAATGGTGTCATTGCTGAAATTATGTTCTTTTCAACATTTCATTCATATCACTTTCGTCTATCTTCCAAAGAACTTTCAAGTGCATCAATAATGAAAATGCACACAAGACAATGCAATGGACTGTGAAATTTCAAACATGTCAATCAAAATATCAGCATCCAAGAGCATATCTTCACATTTCCCAAGTTAAACATGACATTTTTCTGCCATTTTTAATTCAGAATTACTAGTTATTTGATTATTTTAATAAACAGAAAATAATAAGTGAGTATACCATATTCAAAAGTTTGGACTCCTTTTTAGCTGATTCATTTTTACCTTTTTTTAAAAAGTTGTTAATAAGGTCCAAAAGGTTGATTGAGTCATAAGGCCTTCAGTTATTCAGGTAAAGACAATTTCACAATTGAACAAATACTCTGACACTTCTAACCTCTCAGGTTGTGATTGTTGTTCTGTTTACTTTCAACAACCATGGATTCCTTAAGCAGCTTTTGAACATTCTAAAATGAAGATAATTTACTCTTTGAAACCAAGGGAAGGCTATACAAAATCTCTTTACAGAGAAGGTGGTGGATGCATGGAATAATCTTCCAGTGGAGGTAATAGAAACTGAGAAAATTATAGTATCTGAATTCAAGAAATCCTGGGACAAGCACAGGAGATTTCTGAAGGAGTGGTAGTGATTGTATAGCTGGTATGGATGAGCAGACTAGACAGGCTGTATGGTCTTTTTATGCTATCACATGTCTATGTTTCTATGTAAACCTGGCTGGGTCTTGACCTAACAAATCCATCCGCTATGAAGATTCCTCTTTGTATTTCTAATTACAAAGCATCTGTCTGCAGTATAGTCCTTGGTTAATTTTCATACTGAATAAGTTTGGAAACTGGGGTTAAAATTCAATATTTATGACCTTCAGCATTAGTATTACATTATTTTTTAAAACAGATCTGAAACTGATTTCAAATATATTACAAGAAGATGACAAAGAAGAGGACCGAACCATTCAATCTATCAATTAATTATATATAGTACCCCCAATATACCTTGCCAGAAAATCTACACAATATGGAGTTCCAGTTGAAGCATTCTACCATTTTATGATAACACATTGTGGCAGATGTACTAAAGGATGATAAGCTGTTTATCATTTGGCAAACAAATTGATCACCCTATGAACTACTAGCTTGTTGCTCCTATGATTGTGTGAAAGTCTTACATAATTTATCTTGGCACCTAGGGCAAAAAGTGGCCATTTTTTACATGTGATTATTTTCACAAGTCACCCTTGTATACAAGAAATATTAGCAAGAAACTTATCAGTCACTAAACACTTTGGGAAACCATTACGTTTCATTTTATTTAAAGTCCTGTTACACCTTTGAACAGCTCCTCCATGTAACATGGAGTCTTGGGGACCTGTCAAAAGTTATTCATACTGCTATCTAAATCGCTCTCATATTTGAGTCTTCGTCCATGATGTACTAGTCCAAAATCTTAAATATAGATTTTTGATAGAATAGATGACAGGCCTTGCTGAGTTAGCCCAATGGTCCGTCGAGCCCAGCATCCCATCTGCAGCAATGGCCAATAACATTTGGAAGTACCCAGCAGATCCTAATGGGGAGATCCAGTCCCCATTGCTCACTCTGAGAAGTAAAAGTCTAACTGGCTGATGATTGTTAATGAACCTGGCCTCCTGAAACCTGTGCAAACCTTTGTTAAACCCAGCTGTACTTCTAGCCTTGGCCACATCTTCTGGAAACAAATTCCACAGCTTAATTGTGCATTGACTGACAACAAAATATTTTCTCCAATTTGTTACCTGCTAGTTTCATGGAGGGTCCCCTGGTCCAAGTAGTATTCAAAAAAGTAAATAACGCTTTCCTATTAACCTGTTCTATACCAAACAGAATTTTATAAACCTCCATCATATCCCCTCTCATTTGTCTCTTTTCTAACTTGGGGGCTTATTTTTCAAGTTTCGATAGCCCATTATCGCGTGCGTTAGGCCATTATTGCACATGATAACGCCCTAACGCACGAGATAATGGGCTTATCGCGGCGGTAAAATTAAAATTAGGGGACGGGGTGGAGTTTGGGAGGAGTTAGAGAAGGGTTTAGGGAAAAGGGGTGGTGGCACCGCTGCCGGCGATAATGTTTTGGACATTATCGCCGGCAGTAGTGCGGGAAATAGCACCCCCTTTCAGCGTGGCGCTATGGGGGCGATAGTGTGCGGCACGGCCGTACCGCCGCAGGCAACACCGCACTGTCGTGATATGGCCGGCTGCACCCTAGCATCCTCCCGCCCCTGTTTTCACCCCCTCCCACCCTCTTTATTGCGCCAGATCATCATTCCGCATGGTATGAATAATATAGCCTTTGGAGCCTTAACCAATTTAGCCTTTCTTCATAAGGGAGCCATTCCATCCCCTTTATCATTTGTATTGCCCTTCTATGTACCTTTTCTAAGTCTGTCATACCTTTTTTGACATGAGGTGACCAGAACTGCACAAAATATTCAAGGTGCAGTCAGAGCTTAGAGCTAGACAGAGGCATTATAATATTCTCAGTTTTATTATCTGTTCCTTTCCAAATAATTCCTAACATTCTCTTTCCTTTTTGGCCACTGCTGCACACCGAACTGAGGATTTCAATATATATTGGTCATAATGACTCTAAAGTGATTTTGCTTAATGGTAACTTGTGATTAATTTCAAATCTTTATTATAAAACAGAAATAAAATATATTGTCTAGAGGTATACACATGCTATTCAAATTCTACACCATGGGCCGATTCCACTCATACAAGCTGTTAGTAATTTTTATTGACTTGACTACTTATACAGTCAGGACAACTCTTTTAAACATGAATGGGCATTTTAAATTAGCCATGCATTTCTCAATTTGCATGCACAATTTAAGACACTCAACAATGTGTATGCATTTTAGGAGAGCTAAAATTTGTGTACAGTTTGTTTAAAATGGAGCTGGTTTGTTCAGAAAATGTATAAAATGATCTATAATTTATTTATGTTTGCGAAAAATAAATATATCAATGCAGCCGAGCCTACACTCCTACTGTATGACTTTCCGAGTCCATATAGAAAGCTTGGAGACTCTGTGCTAAGGTATACTGTTTGTGGTACATGCATGTTATTAGTGAATAGACACTGTTAAGAATTATGGGATCCATGGTAAACAATGTGTGTTAGGACACACACACACACACTGCACCTTAGTAAACAGATTTCCCTGACCTCTAGCATCTTTCATTAACTCTGAGATATATTCATGGTAGGAGCACTCTTCAAGCAGAAGGCATCGTACTTCTACCAAATACTATCTCCTTTCTGGGGGTATCCAAGTGCGATTGCCCAGAACAATAACTGTGCCACCTAATTGGGGGAGGGAGAGGAAACTATTATTCACCTCATACCAATTTAAAAAAATTCTTGCTTTACAGATGAGGTCTTCTGTTATGATTTACTCCTCCAGAGGGGAGGAGTTAGCAATCTTGTTAGGATCTAACTCCTCAGAGGGGAGGAGTTAGCAATCTGTAATGCTTCAACTCCTCAAGAGGGGAGGAGTTAGCAATCTGTTATGATCTCCGGGAGGAGTTAACAATCTGTTAGGATAGACTATGGAGTAGCAATCTGTTATGAATATGTTGCTGAAGACTCCTGATGGAGAAAGGAGTAGCCATCTGTTACCAGAGGAGTGCTTGGAGAGGGCACTCAGCTGCAGAGGAAGTAGATAAGTGAATACTTGGGCCGATGGCAGATGATGCGCCCCCAGGAGGAAATCCTGAGAGGGACCATCGGCTAGGCTTGAGTACGGAGACAAGACACAGATAGTTCTTTTATTAGACATGTTAGTAGAACCACCAGAGGTGGCAGTAGTGAGCGGATATGCCCGGCAGATCTGAAGTCCCTCAGGTACTGGAACCATGATCCCAGGGTTGAGCTGTAGAGAAACTATAGATAGTGAGTAGATAGAGTATGCTGTGTTCATAGCCAGAACTAGATGACAAAACTCACATAAGGTCTTTAGGAAGCTCAGTAGCTGGAAAGGTTTAGGCCCTCGAGGAGCGAGTACCTGGTTCCAGGGAAAGCTCTGAGAGAGCGATGGTAACTCACAAATGTCTGTATCTGCGATAGCTTCCAGGCAGTAGAGAATCTTCAGAGTGTCCAGGAACATGAGCCCTCGAGGAGCGAGTACCAGTTCCTAGCTGCAATCTGAAATAAAGAAAAGAGAGCGAAGCCCCTGAGGAGCATGTACCCCTGGTAAGTCCGAGGAGGTAGAGTAGCTTGGATGAATCCAGTGTAGCTTGGACGAATCCTTGCTAACTTGATTAGTTATTTTTTTATTTAGCGTTTTTTATATACCGAGGTATAGCAGAGTTGCCTTCACTCCGGTTTACATTATAACAAACCAGTTACATTTAAATTTGACAGATTACATTAATCAGACTGAGAAACAGACATAAAAATTAGTCTAACAAACAGCAGGATATATTACAAGTGTGGTATACTGAAAAAACAGGGTTCATAGATAATAGGATATATCTGTAGTTAGAGGGCGGGATAAATTGTCCTGTCGGTAGACTGATAGTTATGAGATCAAGAGACCGAGCTGTCAGTAAGAGATTGGCTTAGTAGCCAAGATTTTAGTTCTTTTTTAAAAGATTTAGGGTTTTCTTGACCAGCGAGGTACTGAGGGAGAGAGTTCCATAGTTTTGGGCCGATGATGGAAATGGCTCTATTTCTGGTGGAAGAGAGTTTGGCGAGAGGGAGAGATGGAATCACAAGTTGTATTTTACTAGTTGTTCTTGTAGTGCGTAGGGATTGGTGGATATGTATGACGTCAACAAGAGCAGAGTAATCTGCTTTGTAAATTGCTTTCTGCAGTATTGAGAGGACTTTGAATTCGATTCTTTTCTCAATTGTGAATACTGAAACCTTTTTATACTGGAAGCGGATGACGTCAGCTCGGGGAACGCCCCCGAGGATTCGTGCCCTTGCTGGTATATCAATCGGAGCGCGCGCACCCTATGTCATCAGGAACAAGGCAGATCCGCAGCGTCGTGCCAGTCCGGGGACGCCGGAGGGAGACAGCAAGAAGACACCATGGCTGATAACCGTCCATCAGACCCAGAGGGAGTCGCCACAGAGGTAGAGAGGGCGGAGTGAGGGCGTCGAGCAGCAACGGACGCAACATCTTCATAGCAAAATAAGAGACTTCAGTTATCTGATGGCTTTATTATAATGGCCTATCATCTTATGAACACATTCAGCAGGTAGGAAGTCAACCGTAATGTAAGATGGATCATTGGAATCCGGTCAAGTAATTCAAGATTTCTCCAGCTACATCCCCTGAGGGCGAGCCCTCACTGCGGTTTAATTTAGCTGCCTAGTAAAACCCGGGGAGTTTCTCTCTGCAATGTCCACCGGTACTTCCGTAAATAAAATTGCAAAAGAAAATCCCCCCTCCCCCCCCCCCATCAGTGCTTGGCTTAATTGTGGCCTGTGGAGTTTACTCTTGCATAGCCCTACGAAAGGGCTTGAACTAATGAATGCGTGCCGTAGGGGCGACGTGGAAGTCCTCCAGGCAGGGGCGACAGAGGCAAAAAGCGAGTATTGGAAAAAACCCGGCGCAATCAGCACAGCGGACTCTCAGCTGTGGGAAAACGAGGGCCCGCAGCCTTGCAGCAGGAAGAAGAAACGGGCAGAGGAAATGGCTCTTTGTTCTTTTGCCTACCATCACATTGTTTGTTTTTACGTGTCTGCCGCTTGGTTTTTTTTTTTTTTCCTTCTCGGGAAGGTGAAAATGAATTCTTTTGATACATTTTTTTTCTCGACGCTAGGAACAACAGAAAACCGCCGTACGAAGGCGTTTTTGCATAATATTAAGTCTAACAACTGAAGTAGCAAAGTACTAGTCTATGCCTGGCATAAAGGATGGATAGACTCATTGTGTTCATACGCGAGCTACCATTCTCTGCATGCATTTATTCATCCGGGGGGGTGGGTGGGAAGAAGGGAGCTCTTTAAAGTATAACCTGCCATTATGTGGCCTCCTTCACTGAAATTTCTAAAGTGCCGAGGACTTCTTGAAAGTCTCATGCTATTTGCGGATATCAATAGAGCGGTTTGATTTTCTTATCGCTTTAGTGCCAGTGAGCGTTAGGAAACATTATCAGTCATGTCAGCAATGGAGGAGGCGATAAGTGTCAGACGCTTCTATGTAGTCGAGACTGGAGGCTTTCTACACCCTGGAAACAATGGTGTTCCCTGGCAGCTTGACAAGCTTCATCCTTTAAGGTATGAGAAAGTAATCAAAAGATCAATAGCAGTCCAAGCAGCATCATTTTTTTTCTGCTCGAGTTCGACATCTTGATGTCAATCAAGCTGCAGCTGAAGGGTTAGTTTGATCGGCATTTATAGGCTTCTAATAAACAAGAGAGAGAGATGAAAACATGAAAAGTAGGACTTGGAGATTTTTATTGCTAATCTTGCTCTGAGGAAATAGATGCAGAAGGACGACCTCATCGTGTTTCTGAGAAGCTAAAGGAGGCTTGGAAGAATTTTTTTTTTACGGGCAATGGGGGTAGGACACTAGCATGTGACAAAAGATCAGGGAGGTTTGGGAGCAGGAAGGGTCCCGAAATCATTTTGGAAATGGTTGGTGAGGAGTGGGAAATGCCAAAAAGCAATTTGGTAGGCTACAGTCCTACTACCTTGGGATCCCAGCAGTTCATCTCAGCAGGTTTAGTCCTGGGCAGTACCAGAGTAAGAGCTCTCCAGGAACCTGCAGGAAGTGGTGCCACTGACGCCAGAAGGGGTACCCTTCTCTCCGACTTAGTATTTTGCCAATATCCCAGTTTGGTAATGGTATAAGAAAGCACAGTGCTGCTGTGGATACTGCCTTCCAAATGCACAATTAGAAACAAGTGCTGCTTTATGGATGTTAAGGATCCAGAGATGCTTTTTGGAAGGACAGAGATGTTAATTCTGATGCTTTAGTTCACTTATAGCATGACACAGGCTGTGGAATTTGCCCTGGTGAAACCCTTCCACCCTTCCCCCCAACAAATAAAGCTTAGAAAAACATCTCTGCCCTATTCTGTTTATATATTTCCTCGTTGCTTCATATGTACGGTCATTAGTGTATTAGAGTGGTCCGAATTCGGACACAGCAAAGTTACCTGGATAATCCGGTCAATTTTAGAGGCATATTCAATACTTCAGCTGGCTAACTTTAGGACAGGTCTTTGGCCCAACTAGACTTAGTCAGCTGTGTTAACTATCGGAGTTAGCCGGTTACCATAGCCAACTAACTCAGCTCCTCTCAGTTATGCCCCCGGAATGCCCCTAACTTAACCGGATTTAGCTGGATAAGTGCCCAAATATTCACTTAAGGCCTGATTTTTAATCCCCTGCGTGAGGGGAAAACGGGGGTTACGCGTGTGGCTGGGCCTTGCACGCACTGGGCCAGATTTTAACACTTATGCAGGGTGTAGATTTGTGCGCGCAACGCAGCGCGCAGAAATCTACGCCCCATTTTATAACGTGCACGCACAAGGGGGTGCACAGCCTTCCTCCGTTCCCAAAATCAGAGCGGCCTCAGAGGGAACTTTCCTTCCGCGCCTCCACCTTCCCCTCCCTAACCCCCCTTACCTTTATCTGATACATTGCGCCTGCCCGAGCTGAGGATGTCCGAGTATGCACCAAATGTACCCAGGTGTGCAAGGCACTAGGACTGGGTTGAAATTTGGTAGAGGGCATCCTGAACCCTACCAGGCAGGCGGAAGGGTGTTGGTACATCAAGTTGTGAATAGGTTACGCAGGACAGACTGGCCAAAGATGGAATCCTGTCTTCCAGCCTTGTCCAAGCAATAGTGGGCTGTAAAGGTGTGGAGAGAGCTCCAGGTGGCAGCCCTGCAAATGTCAGGATGCGGCACCGAGCGTAGGTGTGCTACTGAAGTGGCAATGACCCTCACAGAGTGTGCTTTAACACGGTCTTGAAATGGAATGCCCGCTTGCTGATAGCAAAAGGATATGCAGTCTGCTAACCAGGAGGAGAGAGTCTGCTTACCCACAGGCTGCCCCAATTTGATGGAATGGAAAGAGACAAACAATTGAGTGCTTTTCTTGTGGGCAGCTGTACGGTCCAGGTAGAACGCTACAGCCTGTTTGCAGTCAAGGGTATGGATTGGAATGGGGCCTGGGAAAGAAGGTAGGTAGTACAATGGCTTGATTGAGATGAAACTCTGATACTACCTTAGGCAAGAACTTAGGGTGAGTGTGGAGTACTGCCCGGTCCTGCAGGAGTTTAGTGGAAGGCGGATAGGTAACTAGGGCCTGTAACTCACTAACTCTGCGAGCCGAAATGATTGCCAAAAAGAAAATCACTTTCCATGTTAGATAGCGAAGTTCACCAGATTGGAGAGTCTCGAATGGTGGTTTCATGAACCGACCCAAAACCAGGCTGAGGTCCCAAGAAGTGGCCAGAGGATGCAGTGGAGGCTTGAGGTGAAGCAAGCCCTTCAGAAAACGTGTTACAAGGGCTTATACTGAAATGGGAACATCCCCGAAATCTTTATGGAAGGTGGCCAACGCACTAACATGCATTCTGATGGAGGAAGTTTGTAGACCTGGCTCTGATAAATGCCAGAGATAGTCCAGAAACTTCGTGATTGGACAGGTAAAGGGGTCAAGGGATTGAGAAAAGCATCATGACTGAAACCTGTTCCATTTGTAAAGGTAGGATTTTCCCGTGGAAGGCTTCCGTAAAGCAATCAGGACACGGGAAACTGATTCAGAAAGGTTAAGTGGCTGAAGGATTAACCTTTCAACATCCATGCCGTCAGGGAAAAGGCTAGAAGATTGGGGTGGGGCAGGCACCCGTCGTATTGCGTAATCAGAAGCGGGTCCTTTCCCAAGGGAATGTGCCTGCGAATGGAGAGATCCTAAAAACATAAGAAAATGTCATACTGGGTCAGACCAAGGGTCCATCAAGCCCAGCATCCTGTTTCCAACAGTGGCCAATCGAGGCCATAAGAACCTGACAAGTACCCAAAAACTAAGTCTATTCCATGTTACCATTGCTAATGGCAGTGGCTATTCTCTAAGGGGCGGATTTTAAGAGCCCTGCTCGCGTAAATCCGCCCGGATTTACGCGAGCAGGGCCCTGCGCGCCGGTGCGCCTATTTTACATAGGCCTACCGGCGCGCGCAGAGCCCCGGGACTCGCGTAAGTCCCGGGTTCTCCGAGGGGGGCGTGTCGGGGGCGTATCGGGGGGCGGGCCCGAACCGCGCGGCGTTTAGGGGGCGTGCTGGGAGCGTTTTGGGGGCGGGTACGGAGGCGTGGCTACGGCCCGGGGCGGTCCGGGGGCGTGGCCGTGCCCTCCGTACCCGCCCCCAGGTCGCGGCCCAGCGCGCAGGAGGCCCGCTGGCGCGCGGGGATTTACGCAAAGGTAAGGGGGGGGTGTAGACAGGGCCGGGCGGGTGGGTTAGGTAGAGGAAGGTAGGGGAAGGTGAGGGGAGGGCATTAGAGGATTCCCTCCAAGGCCGCTCCGATTTCGGAGCGGCCTTGGAGGGAACGGGGGTAGGCTGCGCGGCTCGGCGCGCGCCGGCTATACAAAATCGATAGCCTTGCGCGCGCCGATCCAGGTTTTTAGCAGATACGCGCGGCTCCGCGCGTATCTACTAAAATCCAGCGTACTTTTGTTTGCGCCTGGAGCGCAAACAAAAGTACGCGCTCGCGTATTCTTTAAAAATCTGCCCCTAAGTGAACTTAATAGCAGGTAATGGACTTCTCCTCCAAGAACTTATCCAATTCTTTTTTAAACACAGCTAAACTAACTGCACTAACCACATCCTCTGGCAACAAATTCCAGAGTTTAATTGTGCGTTGAGTAAAAAAGAACTTTCTCCGATTAGTTTTAAATGTGCCCCATGCTAACTTCATGGAGTGCCCCCTAGTCTTTCTACTATCCGAAAGAGTAAATAACCGATTCACATCTACCCGTTCTAGACCTCTCATGATTTTAAACATCTCTATCATATCCCCCCTCAGCCGTCTCTTCTCCAAGCTGAAAAGTCCTAACCTCTTTAGTCTTTCCTCATAGGGGAGTTGTTCCATTCCCCTTATCATTTTGGTAGCCCTTCTCTGTACCTTCCCCATCACAATTATATCTTTTTTGAGATGTGGCAACCAGAATTGTACACAGTATTCAAGGCGCGGTCTCACCATGGAGCGATACAGAGGCATTATGATATTTTCCGTTTTATTCACCATTCCCTTTCTAATAATTCCCAACATTTTGTTTGCTTTTTTGACTGCCGCAGCACACTGAACAGACGATTTCAATGTGTTATCCACTATGACGCCTAGATCTCTTTCTTGGGTTGTAGCACCTAATATGGAACCCAACATTGTGTAATTATAGCATGGGTTATTTTTCCCTATATGCATCACCTTGCACTTATCCACATTAAATTTCATCTGCCATTTGGATGACAAATTTTCCAGTCTCACAAGGTCTTCCTGCAATTTATCACAATCTGCTTGTGATTTAACTACTTTGAACAATTTTGTGTCATCTGCAAATTTGATTATCTCACTCGTCGCATTTCTTTCCAGATCATTTATAAATATATTGAAAAGTAAGGGTCCCAATACAGATCCCTGAGGCACTCCACTGCCCACACCCTTCCACTGAGAAAATTGTCCATTTAATCCTACTCTCTGTTTCCTGTCTTTTAGCCAGTTTGCAATCCACGAAAGGACATCGCCACCTATCCCATGACTTTTTACTTTTCCTAGAAGCCTCTCATGAGGAACTTTGTCAAACGCCTTCTGAAAACTCAAGTATACTACATCTACTGGTTCACCTTTATCCACATGTTTATTAACTCCTTCAAAAAATTGAAGCAGATTTGTGAGGCAAGACTTGTCTTGGGTAAAGCCATGCTGACTTTGTTCCATTAAACTATGTCTTTCTATATGTTCTGTGATTTTGATGTTTAGAACACTTTCCACTATTTTTTCTGGCACTGAAGTCAGGCTACCCGGTCTGTAGTGTCGGCATCGGTAGGACTCCCGATGGAGGGAAGCGGAATGGTGTTTCTCCTCCCGATGACAAGGTAAGTGGAGAGGGCACCGGAGCCATCAGTGACCCGGGATCCATCGGTGGAAAAGCGGCAATGAGCGCTTCCATCCTCAAGAGCAGCGGTGCCAACGCTGCTAGAATCGGGTCAGTAGTCGGTTCCACGATCGGTACCGGTGTCGGTGCCGGAGGAACTTGGAATTGATGCATCGCCTTGTCGATGGCCTCCTGAACTAGCCGGTCCAGGTCTTCTTGGAGACCTGGAGCAAGCAGCCCCGGCTCCGGAACAGAAGAAGGAGGCAGAGGCATAGCCGGAGGGACCACCGTTAAAGGCGGAGTCGCGGCTCCCAATCCCCTTTCGGGTGAGGGTTGCCTCGGTGACCCGGTCGCCAAAAAGGTCGATGCCTTTTTTGGACGGGGTTTCTTTGATGGCGGCTCGGATGGTGGCGAGGTCGATGATTTCGCTCCCTCGATGGTCCGAGACTTCCGATGTCGGTGGCGATGTTTCTCTCTACGATCCCCTCATTCCTGAGGGGAAGTAGAGGTGGTTGAAGGCTGAGAAGTCGTCGATGCCGGACGGTCACCGGTCAGTGGTCGATACTGGTGCGAAGTTGACTGTGCCGGTTCTGACAATGTTTATGCAATAGACGGTGTTGGGGTTTGAGCATGGAAGAGAAGTTCCATCTTCTCCATTCTGGCCTTGCGACCTTTTGGTGTCATTAGGGCACATTTGGTGCAGGTCAGGACATCGTGCTCACATCCAAGACACATTACACAGACCTTATGAGGGTCTGTTATAGACATGGTACGATTGCAGTATGGGCACCAACGGAACCCAGACGCCATGGCCATGAAAAATTCGAGCCACGCTACAGTCGATGGCCAGTAGGCCACGAGGGCCAAACTCGATGGGAATCGACCGAAAACATGTAGAAAACTTACCGGAGTACTGCGGCTTGAAAAAAATTGAAGGAGGGACTCCTGTGGGGTAAGAAAAGTTGTAGTAATTCCGTGAGGACCCCTGCTGGCTGCAGGGTTGGTGCTATGCTGGGCATGCCCAGTAGGGGCCAGTCAAAGTTCTAGAAACTTTGACAAAAGTGTTCCATGATTGGGCTCCATCCTGATGTCACCCATACGTGAGTACTACCATCCTGCTTGTCCTGTGAGAAATTTCTTTACAGAGAGGGTGGTAGATGCGTGGAACGGCCTCGCAGTGGAAGTGAAGGAGACAAAAACAGTATCTGAATTCAAGAAAGCACGGGACAAATACAAGAGATCTCTAAGGAAGTGATGAGAATTAAAATGCTAAATTAACTGGACGAATGGGCAGACTGGATGGGCCTATGGTCTTTTTCTGCCATCATTTTTCTATGTTACCATAACGGCAGAAAAATTGGGGGGGGGGAGGATTTTCCAAGTATCAATACCAGCTTCTTCAAGCAAGCTGCCATCTTTTTGCCTGTGTAAAAGGGGGAGTGGGGGTGTGGATGGGGGTTCCCTGTATTTTTGTAAAGCTCTTCTGACCCATCTTTTTTTTTTTAATGCCGAAATACTTGCAATGCAGGTTTCTGCCTGTTAACGGGAAAGCAAACCCTTGTCAATTATTTTTAAGGAGGCATACCACCGGTGTTATTTGTGATCCACGATCCTGGCTCAAAATTGCGGTGAAAGGGCCACAGACCAAAGCAACATGAAAGCTAATCACAAACCAGTCTCCCAGACTGTGGATCATCTCTGACGGTTATTCAATTTAATTTAAATGCAAGCATTTTTTAAACCACCTTCCCGGGCTAAACATTATTTCTGTATGTATTTATTTATTTATAACAATTTATTTCCACAGCTCAAGGCAAGGATGCAACTTAAAGCATGCATAATCCTAACCAGAAGCAACAACAGAACAATTTGCCTAAAAGCATATAAAAACAGAAAAAGGAATAAAAGCAGAGCACAGCAATAAGGTAGTCAAACCACATGAAAAGATGTCGCATGCAAAACCTAAACATAGCAGAGTTTGAAAAAAAAACCCGTCAGATTACATAGTGCGAACTGATTCTGATGATAGCAGTTTGCTGACATGCAGAACACTATCCGGCCCCATTTCTCACTACTAAGTGCATCGCTGTTTAACAATCTTAAATAAGGAATTTGCCTCGGCTTCTGAGAAGCAGAGCTGAGCAGCAGGAGATCAGCCAAGGAAGACCCAACTAACAGGCATTAAGTCGTAAGCACACTCTTTTTTTTTTTTTTGCAATGCCCCTTTTCTGGGTGCAGAGTTGGTCATTACAGAAAAATTGCACACAGACGTTAAGGGTTATTGGCAGAGGCACGAAAGAGATGCGTGCAGTTAAGAAATGTCCACCAAAAGCATTGGAGTCAATCTTTCAATGAATATATCAGTTTTATTCAAGAGCTTCAGGATAATGTTCCAAAGAGTAAAACACTGTTTACTCTTGTTAGGAGACAAGGGACTGCCGTTGGCAAATATACTGTACGTAAAAGGAAATGAAAGAACATATGAGGATATATCCTTTTGCCACCTTTTAGTTTATAAAGCGTTTCATTTTGTTGCTTCTAATATTTTGGCACACACATATCTTTTCTGGTTATCCGCTGAAGTGGACCAGTCCTACATTTGAGCTGAAAATAAGACGCCTGGCTTCTTTTCCTGATGCCTGGATAGAATCGGGTTAGCCTGGGTTTTATTCATTTTTAATATGACCAGGGTTGCTGCCACATCACCTTTGCTCCCTTTAACAGTATAACCTAGGCCATAATCTCTGAGCAGTGATAAGGCCTCTCTGAAGAATAGCACTTGGAAATGACATTAATCCTGTTTGTCTTTGCAAAAAAAAAAAAAAAAGTCTTTTCAGGAGAACGCCGGTAATGTATTTGCTTTACTCTATTTGAACTCTGATGGCTGTGCTACAGTTCTCTCTCTCTCTCTCTCTCCCTTTTGTATAATTCTTCTAGAGCTTTTTTTTTTTTTTTCAGTAGTTCACTCACCTTGACTCAACACTGCTAAAAACTTGGGATGCATTTCTGAATACTATAAGCTAGGAACTGAAGGGCTGTGCTTGAAACACAGCTTGCTTGCCACTGTGCGAATCTCTAATGGATCCGTGGTACTGCCCCTTTCAAAATCTACAGATGTCCACAACCAACTTCAGGCCCACCATAGCTACCGGCCAACAGATATTCCATGTTCTCCAAGAATTGTCCACATGTTTCTTACCTGCTATTAAGGTCACTTAGAGAATAGCCACTGCCATTAGCAATGGTTACATGGAATAGACTTAGTTTTTGGGTACTTGCCAGGTTCTTATGACCTGGATTGGCCACTGTTGGAAACAGGATGCTGGGCTTGATGGACCCTTGGTCTGACCCAGTATGGCATTTTCTTATGTTCTTACCGGTTTTGATACAAACGTACAAATACGTAAGACCCCTAACACCACCACCACCACCGACCAGCTATTAATTGCTCAACACTTCTGTCACAAGGATGCTTGCTGGCTCCTTTGGTAATATTTTTCCAGGAACAAGGATACACCTTTGGGAATCTATTATTTTGTATAATAGGCGGGCCTTTTAAGAACTGGCGCGGCGGTGATCTTTCCCGGTGTTTTCTCCAGGTTGAGCAGCGATGGATTCACTGTTTGCAGACATTGGGCTCCTGTTGGGCTGAATTCTGAAACTAATCTGTTTCTCTATGACCAGGAGGAATCTGTGTGCATTTTATTGTTTGCTAAATAAGGGGGATGGAACAGCTTCCCTATGAGGAAAGGCTGAAGAGGTTAGGGCTGTTCAGCTTGGAGAAGAGATGGCTGAGGGGGGATATGATAGAGGTCTTTAAGATCATGAGAGGTCTTGAACGAGTAGATGTGACTTGGTTATTTACACTTTCGAATAATAGAAGGACTAGGGAGCACTCCATGAAGTTAGCAAGTAGCACATTTAAGACTAATCGGAGAAAATTCTTTTTCACTCAACGCACAATAAAGCTCTGGAATTTGTTGCCAGAGGATGTGGTTCGTGCAGTTAGTGTAGCTGGGTTCAAAAAAGGTTTGGATAAGTTCTTGGAGGAGAAGTCCATTAATGGCTATTAATCACTTTTACTTAGGGAATAGCCACTGCTATAATTGCATCAGTAGCATGGGATGTTCTTAGTGTTTGGGTACTTGCCAGGTTCTTATGGCCTGGATTGGCCTCTGTTGGAAACAGGATGCCGGGCTTGATGGACCCTTGGTCTGACCCAGCATGGCAATTTCTTATGTTCTTGTACTGACTTTGTGCAGTCCTTTTGACGGTTTATATGCGATTTATTCAATTAATTCACTGGCTTTCCTTTTGACAGCTCACTTTAGACCGGATATGTCGCCAGAATACTGAAGCCTTGTGAAGATTTTCTTAACGTTAGTGTTTCGGGCCACTAGAAGACCTCCCTGAAGTGTGGTGAGATCAGCTGATCCGAGGTTGAGCAGTTTTCAGGCAAGTTCCCCCTGAAGCAGGGTTTTCCCCAAAACTGCAGCTATTGTCGAGGTTTTAGCTTTATACTCTTTGTTTCCATCCGATGCGGTTCTGGTAGGAACCTGTTGAAATTATGGGGGAATACTGGATTATGTTTCTACCCATTGATGTAGGTCATGTGACCATTTGTGATATTTTACTTGCCTTGCCAAACTTGTAAAAAAAAAAAAAAAAGATTTCCTGTTATGAATGATTGAGAGTTCCGGGCTAGCTCCATGTTTCTAGCATGTCCTGGCGTGCTGACACCCGTTTGGACAGATACATTTATTTTTATTACTAAGTCCATGGTGAGACATCATTTGGAATCTTGTATACAATTTTGGAGACCGTACCCTCAAAAGGACATAAGCGGATGGAGTCAATCCAGAAAGTGGTTACTAAATTGGTCAGTGGTCGTCATTAAAACATATTGGGACAGGCATAAAGATCTAAGCAAGCATACCTTAGAGGAAACGCGGGCTAGGGGACATAAAATAGAGACATGTAAATACCTCTGAAACACCAATACATAGGATGTCAGCCTCTTTCAATGGAAATAAGACTCTAGAACGAAGGGTCATGGGATAAGAGTGAAAGTGGGTAAACTCAGGACTAACCTAAATGTTTCTTTACAGAGTGGGTGATTGACGCATGGTCCATTGGAAGTGGTAGAGACATGGATGGTTTCTGAATTGAAGACAGCATGGGACACGCACAGGGGATCTCTCAGAGAGTGGTAGGGATTGTAGAGATGAGTAGTTGTGGTTGGGCAGACAAGAGGGACAGTATGGCCTTTTTCTGATGTCACGTCTCTAAGGTTTCTATGGTTCTGTATTGCAGATTCTGTCCTCAGATACCCAGAGAAATATTTAAAACCCTTTTTGGTTTGTTCATCTGTGTAATCTGCTGGCTGATTTACAGCCTAAACAATCATGAAAAGTACATTGCAATTAAAATCTCAATGGCACTTGGTAACGCAGATGGTATCTGCAAATTATGCGTGCAATACAAATATCCTAAAACACTGCACTGTATCAGAGGGATACTCTAGTATTTTCTGACTTCATTATTCAGAAATTGCTAACCACCATAAATCAAGAAACTAGAAAGCAACATGCAAGAAGTCAAGGTTGCAGACATAGGCGTTCAGTGAAATATTCAGCAATTCACACAGCTTGCTACTACTAAGAAGGCTAAGATTTCTTGAAGATATCTGAACACCAAGCTGTGCCTCTTGGCTATTGGCGTACGGACTCCTTGACTCCTGCAGGAGCAGCATCCCCCTCTTCTGCGAGTACACAAACCAAAGAAATATAACGAGCACATTCAAATTGTAAAAAGCCTAAATTATTCTCTTGACCAGCTACTACTCACTCTCCTTTCTAACATTCCCTTTATGTACTTTCAACCAAGGCCCATCTGCAATATAAGTCCTATATAGACTGAATCTTCAGATGTGAGCGTACTTAAAGCAATAACGCGCACACAGCTCCAACGGGAGCGGGGAACAAAATCGTCCAAGGAGTGGGGACGTTTGGATGCCGCCACCACCACGCAGCATGACTTTCTGCTGCCATATTCAGTCGGGGGAAGGGGGAGTACCGGGTGCAGCTGCAGAGGAACAAGCCTCTGCAGTCTCCCTCATTTCTTTCTCTCCCATATCTGGAGCACATGCCCAGGGATGATGCTACAGCATGAGCCGCTATTGCCCGCCAGGGCAATCCGAGCCAGATCGAGAATGGCTCCAGAAGCCCGAGAGCGGCAGCTCTTGGTGCGTGGATCATCTCTGCATGGGCGACGGAATCTGCAGGCGTTCCCTACAATGCTGGGCAGGGCGGGACTGGAGGGGACCGGAGGTCAGTGGCATCCATAGCTTGCTATTCTGCAAGGACATGGTTCAGGCACAGATGGCAATCATGGGCCTGAAACTTACCCTCTGGGCGTCAATGATAAGTAGCAGAATCAATGGGGAAAATGGATTTAGAAAAAAAAAAATAGGTGCCCAGTTTTTCCTGGGAAAACCAGTTTTACTCTGTAGAAGGGCTTTACAGACGTGAGGACCCTCGTGGACTGCCAGCACTTGAGTGAGGATAGGGGAGGTAGCAGTAGGGAAAGGGGAGGCAGGCATCCTGAGCAGCTCCTCCCAGGACCTTGCTGCAATGGCCGGCCCCTGGGATTATTAGTGCAGTTTGCAGCAGTGCAAGTACGGGCAGAGTAGTTTGGGGTTTTGTAAGAGGGAGTAGGAGATTTTTTTGCCTTGGTTAGATTTTTCGGGCCTCTCTTGGTCTGTATCCCTGAGATAAGCTGAGAGGCCATTTCCTTACCAGTCGCTCCCTGTCTGGCTGGGTGTCTTCCAAAGTATTTTTTGGGACTTTTGATAAGTTTTTAGAGTTTTTTGTGAGAAGTAAGGGGAAGTGTTTTTCCTGGGGGGGGGCTCTGCCCCTCCATTCCTCAGATTTGAGGGGGGCAGTATGATGGTGACCCGCTGCAATCAATTCCTGGGTTTGGATCCAGTGAAAGCAGAGTTTGGTTTTGAGAGGATCTGGGAGGAAGGTTTTTGCTGCCACCCTTCCTGCCCCCAAGGTGGGACGTCTGGAGAGTTGTGGGGTTCCACGCTGCACTTCACCTAATGAAAATCCTGTTGATACATTTGAAGAGGAGAACGGTGAGTAAGACTGCTTGAAACATTCTGAGGGACCCCATCAGGAGTCTTCACCCTGGGAGAGAGAGTGTGAGTTTTACATTTTCTACCAGATTTTGGGAAGGTTTTTTCCTGCCCTAAAAGGATTACCTTTGTCCATTTGGGATCCTCAGTTTTTCAGAGACCCTTGAGGAAGAGCGTATTCCTTACCCTGGGTTCGAGAGACCCTTGCACAGATACAGAACAGCGTGAGACCTGTGAATCCCAATTATTCGCCAAGAACTTACGTGAACAGTGCCAGCTACCTGTGCAAGAACGTTTCACAGTAACGATTACTTCTGGACACTCGGTTTGAGCCTCCAGCCTGTTTTTGTTGGCACGCACATCCTTTAACAGTGAAAAAGAACTGATAACTCTCACAGGTTTGAGAGACAGTCTCACCCCTGCCGCCCAGGATCTGGGAGGAGAGACTCCCATGCCCCGCCAGAAAAAGGAACCCTGCCCCGGGGTCCAAGAGAACTGTGTGAGAGTGTGTGGAGTATGGCACAAGAACCCTATTTGCCCCTGCACTTATGCCAACTGCAAGCAGGGGCTACACAGAGAGTATTCTACATGAGTTAAGGACTTATCAAACTTATGTAGAAGGTAAACAAAATTGCTTTTCCCCTATTTCCCCCTTACTACCTTATGAGCAGCACTGCGCAGGAAGGAGGAACATTTAACTTCACAAACAGCATTTCAGGTGTTTGCACAACAAGGAAGGTTATTTTCGCAGGCCAGCCCTCCTAGGATAGAATATCCTGATAGCTCAGATCAATATTATACAGCTTAAACAAACAACATGGGGAAAGGGAAAAAGATACTCATCCACAACACTCAACATGGGCAACTTCAACCTTAGACATCAAAACAGCAGCAGCATAACAAAGTCTGAGCAAGTACATGCATGCATACTAGGGATAACAAAGTCTGAGCAAGTACATGCATGCATGCTAGGGATAACAAAGTCTGAGCAAGTACATGCATGCATATTAGGGATAACAAAGTCTGAGCAAGTACATGCATGCATGCTAGGGATAACAAAGTCTGAGCAAGTACATGCATGCATGCTAGGGATAACAAAGTCTGAGCAAGCACATGCATGCATGCTAGGGATAACAAAGTCTGAGCAAGCACATGCATGCATGCTAGGGATAACAAAGTCTGAGCAAGTACATGCATGCATACTAGGGATAACAAAGTCTGAGCAAGCACATGCATGCATGCTAGGGATAACAAAGTCTGAGCAAGTACATGCATGCATATTAGGGATAACAAAGTCTGAGCAAGCACATGCATGCATGCTAGGGATAACAAAGTCTGAGCAAGCACATGCATGCATGCTAGGGATAACAAAGTCTGAGCAAGCACATGCATGCATGCTAGGGATTACAAAGTCTGAGCAAGCACATGCATGCATGCTAGGGATAACAAAGTCTGAGCAAGCACATGCATGCATGCTAGGGATAACAAAGTCTGAGCAAGCACATGCATGCATGCTAGGGATAACAAAGTCTGAGCAAGCACATGCATGCATGCTAGGGATAACAAAGTCTGAGCAAGCACATGCATGCATGCTAGGGATAACAAAGTCTGAGCAAGCACATGCATGCATGCTAGGGATAACAAAGTCTGAGCAAGTACATGCATGCATGCTAGGGATAACAAAGTCTGAGCAAGCACATGCATGCATGCTAGGGATAACAAAGTCTGAGCAAGTACATGCATGCATGCTAGGGATAACAAAGTCTGAGCAAGTACATGCATGCATGCTAGGGATAACAAAGTCTGAGCAAGCACATGCATGCATGCTAGGGATAACAAAGTCTGAGCAAGTACATGCATGCATACTAGGGATAACAAAGTCTGAGCAAGTACATGCATGCATGCTAGGGATAACAAAGTCTGAGCAAGCACATGCATGCATGCTAGGGATAACAAAGTCTGAGCAAGCACATGCATGCATGCTAGGGATAACAAAGTCTGAGCAAGTACATGCATGCATGCTAGGGATAACAAAGTCTGAGCAAGTACATGCAGGCATATTAAGGATGTGCAAGAAGGCTTTTGTTTCATTTTTATATTGTTTCATTGCTAGGGCCTTTTCATTGCATTTCTTTCAAAATTTCATGCATTACGTGTTTAAAAGAAAAAGCAGTAGCCTTCAACCTCGGCCTCTCTGCCCTGCCCCCCCCCCCCCCCCCCCATCCCCCTCCACTTCGTGACAAGCTTTTATTGAGCCCAACTTTCAAACAGACAGAGGCAGGAATATTTTAAGGCAGGCGCGTGTACTTGGAATCAACAGCTCACAGATACCTCCACCAGTTCTCCCAGTCCTTCTCTGGTTCACCCAGACCCTCTAAGCTCATCACCCTGAACCCCTGCCACTTCAACCACACCTACAGGCAACAGACAAATCTGATTTCTCTGGCGCCAGTCAATCAGCAGGTGTAGGAGCGCACTGGCAAGTTCCTTAATGTGCTCGTGCAAAGCTCGCACAAAATAGGAACTTCCGTGTGCACCTCCTAATCCTGCCCCGGTAAAATATCCACACCAGACTGAAAATGCATGCTTCCTCTCACCGTTTATAAAATACCATGTGTGCATGTACAAGCTATTTACGCAAGTATATGCTATTTTTATGTGCGAAACACCTTTGATAATTTACATAAGAACAAAACAACATGCCATACTGTCAGTCCAAGGGTCCATCAAGCCCAGCATCCTGTTTCCAACAGAGGCCAATCCAGGCCACAAGAAACTGGCAATTACCCAAACATTAAATAGAACTCAAGCTACTATTAATTACTGATTAATAGCAGTTTATGGATTTTTGCTCTAGGAACTTATCCAAACCTTTTTTAAACCCAGTTACACTAACTGCATTAACCATTTCCTCTGCCAATGAATTTCAGAGCTTAACTATGCACTAAGTGAAAAAGAATTTTCTTTGATTTGTTTTAAATGAGCTACTTGCTAACTTCATGGAGTGTCCTCTGGACCTTCTATTATCTGAGAGAGTAAATAACCAATTTACATTAACTTGATCTAGTATTTTCATGATTTTGTAGACTTCTATCATATTCCCCCTCATTGTCTCTTCTCCAAACTGAACAGCCCTAACTTCCTTAGCCTTTCCTCATAAGGCAGCTGTTCTATGCCCCTTATCATTTTGGTCGCCCTTCTCTGCACTTTCTATATATCTTTTTTGAGATACGGCGACTAGACTTGCACACAGTATTCAAGGTGCAGTCTCACCATGGAGTGATACAGAGGCATTATAACATTTTCCGTTCTATTAACCATTCCCTTCCTAATAATTCCCAACATTGTTTGCTTTTTTGACTGCCGCAGCACACTGAGCCGACGATTTCAATGTATTATCCACTATGACGCCTAGATCTCTTTCCTGGGTGGTAGCTCCTAATATGGAACCCAACATTGTGTAACTATAGCATGGGTTATTCTTCCCTATGTGCCACACCTTGCACTTATCAACATTAAATTTCATCTGCCAGTTGGACGCCCAATCTTCCAGTCTCACAAGGTCCTCCTGCAATTTATCAGAATCCACTACTCTGCATAATTTGTGTCATCCGCAAATTTGATCACCTCACTCGTTTTACCCCGTTCCAGATCATTTATAAATATATTGAAAAGCACCGTTCCAAGTACAGATCCCTGAGGCACTCCACTGTTTACCCCTTTTCCACTGAGAAAATTGACCATTTAACCCTACTCTCTTTCCTGTCTTTTAACCAACTTGCAATCCACAAAAGGACATTACCTCCTATCCCATGACTTTTTAGTTTTCTTAGAAGCCTCTCATGAGGGACTTTGTCAAACGCCTTCTGAAAATCCAAATACACTACATCTACCGGTTCACCTTTGTCCACGTTTATTCACCCCTTCAAAAAAATGTAGATTTGTGAGGCAAGACTTCGTTTGTTGCGCACACTGTCCGCGTCCGGTCCGCACACGGGCCTGCTCACCTCTCTGGTTTCACGGCGTGTCCCGGGTCGGCCTCCCTAGCGGTAGCTGCAAGCTCTTCCAGGCCTTGGCATCCCGCGGCAGCGGTTGCCAGGCCTTTCACTGCGCACCAGGCCTCACGTTGGAGTTCGGCGCCTTCCGTGGCGTTGGCCATGCCCCTACGCGCGCGCAGACCGCCCGGCCTCTTAGCTCCGCGGTGCGCCCTGATTGATTGCCTAATATAAGGAAGTCCCTGCCTGCACTTCCTTGCCTTGGCAATCGGGTTAGTATTGTGCTAGATTGTCACTGCTTCTGAGCCTTGTTCCAGGATCCTTCTATTCCAGCCTTGTTCCTACATCCTTCCGTTCCAGTGTCCTCTTGTTCCTGTGTTCGTCTGTCGTCTCCCCAGGTAGTGCCTCCGGACTGTCTCATTGGTACTGACCTCGGCTTGTTCCTTGACCCTCTTGCCTGCTGCCTGCCTTCTGACCTCAGCTTGCTCCTTGACTACTCTGCTTGCTACCTGCCTTCTGACCTCGGCCTGCCTGTGACCTCGTCTGACCTCTGGAACCTGACCTCTGCTTTGTTGACCGCTCCTCGGACTGACTCCTGAATTCTGACCTCTGCCTGATTGACTAAGTCTCCTGAATCTGGCTTTGTCCCTAACCTTGTTATCGCTTATGCTGTCCTGGTCCTCCTTGCTCCTTCTGACCTCCAGTGTCGAACCTGATTGCGCTCCTCTCCTGCCTGTGGGCATGCATGTCTATCATCTCTCCAGGAGACCCTGTGAGGCCCACCTAAGTCCAAGCGGCCCGGGTCCCTACGGGCTCCACCCGGGGGGACCGCGGGCTTCCAGTGGTGAAGTTTATCCTAGCCTCTGTCTCCTCCAGTGCTCCATCCCCTGGGGGCAGGTGCTTCCTGGTCCCTACCAGGGAGCCGTTTTCTACTACTCCAGGACAAGGGTCAACACCCTTGGCTAAATCATGTTGGCTGTGTCCCATTGAATCATGTCTATCTTAATGTTTTGTGATTTTCTTCTTTATAACGGTTTCCATGATTTTTCCCGGTACTGAAGGTAGGCCTATAGTTTCCTAGATCACTCCTGGAGCCCTTTTTAATTATCGGGGTTGCATTGGCCACCTTCCAGTCTTCAGGTACAACAGATGATTTTAATGATAGGTTACAGATTAAATGTAGTAGGTCTCAAATTTCATTTTTTAGTTCCTTCAGAACTCTGGGGTGTATACCATCCGGTCCAGGTGATTTACTACTCTTCAGTTTGTCAATCAGGCCTACCACATCTTCTAGGTTCACCGTGATTTGATTCAGTCCACCTGAATCGTCACCCATGAAAACCTTCTCCATTACGGGTACCTCCCCAACATCCTTTTCAGTAAACACTGAAGCAAAGAATGCATTTAGTCTTTCCGCGATGGCCTTATCTTCTCCAAGTGCCCCTTTAACCCCTCAATC
This sequence comes from Rhinatrema bivittatum, assembly GCF_901001135.1. Classification (NCBI taxonomy): domain Eukaryota; kingdom Metazoa; phylum Chordata; class Amphibia; order Gymnophiona; family Rhinatrematidae; genus Rhinatrema; species Rhinatrema bivittatum. Next base: position 14,155,489 of record NC_042623.1, on the reverse strand, counting down.
ATCTAACGGTCCAACCAACTCCCTCACAGGCTTTCTGCTTCGGATATATTTTAAAAAGTTATTATTATGAGTTATTGCTTTTATGGATAACATCTTTTCAAATTCTCTTTTACCAGTTCTTATCTATGTCTTACATTTAACTTGCCAACTCTTATGCTTTATCCTGATTTCTTCAGATGGATCCTTCTTCCAGTTTTTGAATGAAGATCTTTTGGCTAAAATAGCCTCTTTCACCTCAGTTCTTAACCATGCCGGCAATCGCTTGACCTTCCTTCCACCAGCCTTAGTGTGTGCAATACATCCAGGGGAGTATAGAAACAGTGCAGTTACACTGGGTTTAAATAGCGCAGAGCTATCAAGGTCTTAGCCTGTCTGGTGTGTTATTGCAGTTCAATAAAGGGAAGAGTTGGAGGTTGGGGGGGAATGACGAGACAGTAAAGCTTTGCAGTTGAAAGGGCCTATATCTGATATTGGGTGAGAAAGACAGGGTCCTTATCAAGTGCTGTTGCGTTGATTTCAGTGTTTGATCTCCCACATTTCAAATGTTTTCCCTTCTTGTGTACTCCTAAGGTTCCCTTTAAGTGCCCTGATTGTGAATGGCAACGCGCGACGGGGGTCCCACATTCTGGGACTGCTATATTTAAAAGGGACCATCCCCCCACCCCCGCAGTGCAATGAGACCCCCCTATCCCATCCCTTCCCCCGCCGCACCAAGAAGTGGCACACGAATGTAAAAAATAGAAATAAATCTGGCGCATTGCTGTGCGAGCTTTTGCAGAATGGTTAGAATGAAAACGTTTGCCCTTTTGGCAGATGACACCAAAATGGGCAACAAAAAGTTGACACATCAAAGAAAAAAGGTGCCGGCGGTCGGGTTAGGAAAACGGACGCTCCAGATCCGAGCATCTGTTTTCCTAAGTGGCTGGCAGCCACCTCTCCCGGACGCCCGCGGCAACCGATTTAAATGTTAAATTGGACGCCCCAGAGAGGTGGATCGGCACCCGTCTAATGCGCACCGATATTACACCGGCCCGATTGTTCATCAAATCCCGGTACCGCAGCGTTGAAGTGTGCCCCTGTCAGTGCTTTAAAGCTCGCTTCCCGCTAAGCCACGCCAAAACTGCGCCCCGAATAAAGGTCTGATGCAGACTTAACAGAATCAATGCCATTGTAAAACTGCCCTCTGCACGTCTCTTTATCTTGCATTTCCTGGGCTCGGGTGGACCTGGGAGGATCAAACCCCAAAGTGTTACAGGACAGGCTTACGTTTCACGATGAGAGCTGTAAACGAAGAGAGCGATTTCCAGGCAGGGAAGTCTTCCCCGCTCGCATGGGCAGTCGCTGAAGCTGAGCCGCTACTATTAATGAAATTAAATAGCCCCAGAATGCCGTTTCTTTACTAATCTGCCCTGTGATTATGATGGACTCTGTTCTCATGCTGTGGTAATGGTGCGGCTTTAAAACCGTAAATCTTAAAAAGGGATTAGCACGCAGAGGGTCTGCACCAGCCCTTAACGGGTAAGGAAGGTGAACTCTCCTGCCCCGGCAAGGCTCCCCTCCCCCACCCAGCACCCCCCCCCAACAGGAATCCCCCTTGCCCCAGGTTACACCATGCACACCCACCCCCCACCCCCCCCGCCAGCCAGCAGGAGGAAGGGATCGGTGCAGCCCCCTCCTGCCCGCTCGCTCCTCCATGCTTTGCTCTGCGACCCGCGCGCGCACGCAAGGCCGGCTTCGGGTTTTATTCTCTACGGCCGCCATGGATGCCTTTTCTCTCCGTAGAAGAGATTGGTGCAGTTTTCTTTCCTTTTCTTTTTTTTTCCTAATGGAGGATTATTGATTCCGTGCCGCCTATGTAACACGGGCGATGCAAATCTGACGTACAACAGGCAAAATGAAGGCACGACCGAACCAAAATGCAAGCTCCACGCGGCTCTCCCTGATACCTGCCAGACTTTAACAAAGGCTGATGCCAGCCCTGCTCCTCTCTAACGTTTGCTTTGGCTTTCCACATGAAATGGCGCCATCGGCCTCTAACCGCGATTCCGCGGTCCCTCCTTCGCTCCTGCTCATCTGGGGGCCCATGCAATACGGTGCGCTCAGCCGAGCGCACTGTATAACCAGCAGTCTGACGCGGGGTGTGTAGGCGCCAACTAGCCTCCATGTGCAATAAGGGGATTAGCGCCTCTACAACGCGAGTCCAACGCGGAGGGAAACTAATAGCGCTCATCACATGCAAATGCATTCACTCCCAATGCAAAAAAAAACCGCGCGTCTAAGACGCACATTTAGCAATCAGAAATTAACTTCCTGCCAAGAGCAGACGTTAATTGCTGAGAGCTCTTAAAAGTAGTACAGAAAAGCAGAAAAAAATGTTTTTCTGTACAGCCTCCTACTTAATATCGTTGCGGGATTAAGTAGGAGGAAGAAATCTTTCAAAAAACAATTTAAAAAAAAACAAAAACGCCGGCTTTGGCGCATGCGGGGGTTAGGAAAACGGACGCTGTTTAATTCAGCGTCCATCCCCTGAACCTGACTGCCGGCACCGTAAGGAGTGAATAAATCAATATTAAAATGTCAGGCACTTCATGTTAATTTATTCACTCCTTCACTTATTGCCCATTGGTGCGTTCACTGTCAGAGAAAGGACCAATCCCCTTTCAGGACAGGCTTCTGAAAGGTGAATGGTCCTTTCACTTACATGTGACAGTGAACACACCAATGGGCAATAAGTGAAGGAGTGAATAAATTAACATAAAGTGCCTGACATTTTAATATTGATTTATTCACTCCTTACGGTGCCGGCAGTCAGGTTCAGGGAATGGACGCTGAATTTATCAGCGTCCTTTTTCCTAACCCCCGCATGTGCGCTGGTTAGGAAAACTGGCGTCTGCTTTCTTAACCGGTGGACAGCCCCCCCACAGCGGACCTCTCTCGGACGCACAATCACCCCTATCGCCCCTTCTCAACAGCGCGAGTCCTAATTTAAATATTGCCCCCGGAGAGGTGCCTGGGGGCGAGTTAGGAAAGCGGGCGCTGAACACTCAGTGCCTGCTTTCAGTGCCACATTCTTGCATCCGACCCTGGTGCACACAAAGTGCAAGGTCTTATTGTGAATCCTCAAAGCCTTGCGCTTTATTTCACTCTGCACTAGCGCTGCCCCAAAAAAAAAACCGATCAGCCTGCTCGTTCATCGAGGGATCACGTTAAGGAAACGTTTTCACCCGAGGTGGGACCATCATTTGCGGTGAATTAGAGATTTGTTAGACTTTCGTGTGTTCTTCTTCGCTTATGTCACTTTTAAATGACGAATGTTTTGCTTGTCCCTCGCCTAGGATTACAGATAGCCTGGTGGGAAATACTGCAAATGAATAAATATACCTCCTTGTATCCGCACTCATTTCTGTGCCGCTGGACCACATTTAAATGTCAATGGGTGCGTATTTTTAGCCTCTGGCTTTTGGTTTGAAATGCCATCGTGAAGGGACTATGCTGGGGGGTAGAGGAATAGCCTTGTGGTTACAGCAATTTACTGAGGCCCAGCTTAACCAGGATTCAAATCCCACCACCCCCAGTGACGGCTCCTTCTGACGTTACACAACTCACTTCACCACTGCCTCAGGCACAGACTTGGGGAGTCGTTCACTTAGCCACGATAGGTATTTATCGCATGAAAAACGGCGTTTATCAGGCAATAAATACCTAGCGCAGCAGCGGTATTTTTGAAAGATGAATGCAGATATTTAAATGAACTTCTTTGCATGCATAAGCTTTCCAAAATCATGTAAAACAGCTCATTAAGAAATATTTTTAATGTAAATATATGCAGCGTGCCTGAAAAAATGCAAGCTGCGTTATTTTCCGAAAAGTTAAGTTATAATTTACTTTTCCCACAGGCAACAGAAAGCTAACTTGCGCCCTGAAGCCTCCGGGATGCTCATTACAGGACCACGACGGCTCTATAAAGAACCCCCCAGAGGTCTGGAGGGACTCCTGCCCACCCCCCGCTGGACCACAATACGAAAAAAGAAAAATGGGGGCCACCTTTACAGGCAGTGGTGTGTGTGGGGGGGAGTGGTTGTCTTTTACACGTTGGATGGCAAGCTATCTCGGGCCGTCATGGCCTCTTATAAAGTTGATTTTCACTGCGGTATTATTTCGCACTGAATTTTTCCATGGGGAGTTTCGGTATTTTGCTCCGATCCATGATATTCCCCCCTCCCCCCCCTTAGACTGTAAACCCTCGGGGTCAGGGACCTACAGGAAAGTATGAAGTCACCTGGAGTTTGGATCTGGAACGGTGAGAGGAATTAAACCCAAATGCGGAGAGCGGGCTTTCCGCCCTGAGAAAGCAATACCCAGGGTCACGCATGCTGCGACGGAGCTGAGAATGTTTTGCACAATTTGCAGGCGGAGTTCAGGCCTAAAACTGTTGCTCTTCTGGGATAATCTGAGTCGGATTTCTTAGGCAGAGGACTGAAATATTTTTATTCCCCACGGCTGCAATATATATAATCCACCTTTCTGCCAGAAATGCTTGCAGGCCACCTACAGAGGTGAAGCAAGTCCGGAGAGAGAGAGAGAGAGAGCTCAGACGGTGGGAGCTGTAAAAAGCTGTTTAGCAAGATGCTGGGGATTGATTCTGCTAACTTTGGAAAAGGGGTCGCTGCCAGAGTGGGCTGCCTTTAAAAAGAGATTTGAGGGCGAACGCCAGAGATCTGAAATGCACTTAGGACACAGCTTTGCATTCCACTCGTGCCCTTAAAAAGGGAAGGTGGGAGCTGTAAAGTCAAAACAGGGCATTGCCGGGGGAGATTAAGATGGACGCGGAGCCGACAGCTGCTAACTGGAGCCCACCGGCTGGATACACTTCGTGTTTCTACCCAGGGAACAGATTTCCCAGCACCGATCACAGCTTGCACGCTGCCTCCGCAATCTCGTCATTAACAGCTGTTACTGAAGTACAAGTTTCTTTCTGAATAATTTTTTTTTTTTTTAATGAGAAAAAGAGCAGCTTGAAAAAATAAAAAACCCACTTGATTCCGGTTCTTCCATCAGTTAAAAAGCAAAAAATGAAGATTTATGGGCGTAGGGAATCTGTTCTGCTCCACAAATGGCTTCTTTTGGAAAAATGTCGGTTACGGAAGCGGGCTGAATCGATTTACGTTACACCCGGTCCCATCCATCAACACCAGCAAACGGGGTGCAGCACAAGCGAGACAGGAGATGCAAACCATTCACAGTAGAACCAGGGGAACATCGTTCACCTTAGAAAATCCAAGAAGGTTTTACCCTGATGGAGCTGAGGAAAACCCAAATGAACCGGATCTGCCAACCCAGATGGTGTTTTCAGATACTCTGAAGATCTGGAACGAAGTCCTGAATTGCAGGACCTGCTCAGACTCATGGGCAGGTTCAAGAACCTCGTGAGAGGTTTTGGATTGTTCTGTGCAACCTCCAACTTAGCTTGCATGAAATATACTAAAGGATTCCCAGTCCTTGCACCTGTCCACAGCAGTGGCGTAGCCACGGGTGGGCCTGGGTGGGCAGGTGCCCACCCAACTTAGACCCAGGCCCACCCAACTGGCACCGGAACTGCAAGGCTGTCGCGGGATCCCATCCCCGCGACAGCGAAGAAGAGAACCCACGCCTCGCGCGCCATCACGGCACACGTGGGGAAGCGCTGCTGCGGCCGTATGGCCAACCGGTCTTCCTGTTGAGGGGGGGGAGCGGAAGCGCCGCGGGCAGCTTCCGCTTCCTCCCCCCAATGCAGGAAGATCAGCTGCCTCTCCTGCTGCCACCCGTTCTGCTATCTTCGGACCAAACGGCCCGCCGAACTTCCTGTTTGGGGGAGCGGAAGCGCCGCACACAGCTTCCGCTTTCTCCCCCAGAGCAGGAAGATCAGCTGCCTCTCCTGCTGCCACCGGCCTCCTGCTATCTTCGGGCGTCGGGCCGTACTGCCCGCCGATCTTCCTGCTTGGGGGGGGGGGGAGGAAGCGGACGTTGTGCGCTGCGCTTCCGCTTCCCTCCCCCCCCCCCCCGACAGGAGGTTCGGCGGGCCATAGGGCCCGACGCCCGAAGATAGCAGGAGGCCGGTGGCAGCAGGAGAGGCAGCTGATCTTCCTGCTCTGGGGGAGAAAGCGGAAGCTGTGCACGTGCTTGAATGAGTGTGTGTGGGTGAAAACTGGAGCCTGGGTGTGTATGTGGGTGAGAATGGAAGCTTGAATATGTGGGTGAATGGGAGCTCGAATGTGTGTATGTGTGGTTGAGAATGGGAGCCTGGGTTTGTGGGTGGGTGAGAATGGGAGCTTGAATGTGTGTATATATGGGTGAGAATGAGAGCCTGGGTTTGTGTGGGTGGGTGAGAATGGAAGCTTGAATATGTGGATAAGAATGGGTGCTTGAATGTGTGTATGTGTGGGTGAGAATAGTACCTTAAATGTGTATATGTATGGATGAGAATGGGAGCTTGAATATGTGTGGGTGAGACTGGGAGTCTGGGTTTATGTGTGTGGGTGAGAATGGGTGCCTGGATGTGCGTCTGTGTGTGCATAAGAATATAAGCCTGGGGAGGGGTGAGAAAGTGAGAACTTGAATGTGAGCTTGGGGGGGGGGGGGAGAGCATATGAGAGTGACAGTTTGAGTGTGTGAGAGGGAGTCTGTGAGAGAAAGCGTGTGTGTGTGTGTGTGTGTGTAAGGGAAGAAGACAGTAATAGAAGAAAGACACTGAAAAGGAATTAGGAAATGAGCTATAAGGGAAAAAATGGGAAAAAGAGACCAGGACCAACTGATTAGAAAAATACAAAGATCAGACAACAAAGGTAAAAATATATATCTATATTTTGAGATGTTAGCAATTTAAATATAAGCAACACAACCGCTCTCTCAAAATTTATGGACAGGTAGGAGCCGTGTATAAAATCGTAATAATAAGAAGGCCAAAGTACCACAAATCACCGTGAATTATGTTTGTATCATTAAGTAAACCTCATACTTAGGCGTAGATGTGAATGCTATGCTGCATAATTTGGCATTATTTATCAGTAAAAAAACAACTAGTAGACCTGCATGCCTACAGCCCACCCATGTTAACCTTGTGCCCACCCAAAAAATCAATTCTGGCTACGCCACTGGTCCACAGGCTACATATATCTCAGGGGAAATCCAATGGCAATCGCTTTCTTAACACAAAAACAGGACTCTTCAACAAGTTCATCTTCACAGGCTCCTACGTCGGGAATGACTGCAGGCCGCCAGTAGCAAAACTAGAACACCATAGCATCGAAACAAAAATGTGAATTCCATCCCGTGCAGAAACAAGAAATGACATCACTTACTCCGAAGCAAAGATTACGATGAACGACGAGTCTTCCAAAGGGCGGGTTGATGATCTCTTTGGTGGCGCCCCCACGGTTCCTTTCAGGGGCTTGGCCAACCGAAGGTAGGGCTCTAGGCCTACGAGTAAAGTTTTAGATTTTACTCTCACAAGAGGAAAAACGTGTGGCCTGCGCTGCTGCTTTCTGTGCAAGGGACCGAAACGCACAGCGGGCAAGCAAACAGCTGGAAGAAAAGGCGGAGCTAAAAGGGGGAAAAAAAATGGGGCACGCGCGGCTGCGAGTCTCATCCTTTATACAACTAGGATGTCACTGCATGACATCATCAAGACGTAACGCTCTGAACGCACTATATTCACTCTACTAGTGAAGCCAGCAGGGAGAGGCTAAATAACGTGGCTAAGCACGGTTATGCACTTAGGCCTGTGGGGCACAACTCTGGGATCTGGGTCACACACAGATTCCATGACTTAGCGAGTGCTAGGTTCAAATCCTGCCTCTGGCGAGTAAAGGCTTCTACCAGCTGCAGGACGTTTTCGCAAGGAGTTGCAATCTCGGACGGCGGATGCCAGTGTATCTAAGACCACCCTCATGATGGCTGCACGTTGATTTGACAGGTTAGGCAGAGAGACCCGGAAACGCGTGCGCCGTGAACCCCATGCATTTCTTTACCATTGTATGCGTCCCGGAAGGAAGAGAGTTGGAATGGAAGTGAGGCTGGACAAACTGCTAAGTGTTTGTTTTGAAAATAAACCTGTGCACGTTCTCAAAACTATCTATCGGCAGACTTTCATGGGAGAGGGTTTTTTTTGCGCTGAGAGGAAGCAATGGAACTTTTTACCGTTCCACATCATTTTGCTGAATTTTAAAGAAAGATGGCGGCTTTGCAAATGCAGTTTTAGGACCGGGCCAATAGGTCTGTGCCAGTGCCACACTCTCACGAACAGGGTCTCCAGATGGATTCGTTTTGCACATACCATAAGAACATAAGAACATGCCATACTACTGGGTCAGACCAAGGGTCCATCAAGCCCAGCATCCTGTTTCCAACAGTGGCCAATCCAGGCCATAAGAACCTGGCAAGTACCCAAACACTAAGTCTATTCCATGTAACCATTGCTAATGGCAGTGGCTATTCTCTAAGTGAACTTAATAGCAGGTAATGGACTTCTCCAAGAACTTATCCAATCCTTTTTTAAACACAGCTACACTAACTGCACTAACCACATCCTCTGGTAACAAATTCCAGAGTTTAATTGTGCACTGAGTAAAAAAGAACTTTCTCCGATTAGTTTTAAATGTGCCCCATGCTAACTTCATGGAGTGCCCCCTAGTCTTTCTATTATCCGAAAGAGTAAATAAATGATTCACATCTACCCGTTCTAGACCTCTCATGATTTTAAACATCTCTATCATATCCCCCCTCAGTCTCTTCTCCAAGCTGAAAAGTCCTAACCTCTTTACTGTTTCCTCATAGGGGAGCTGTTCCATTCCCCTTATCATTTTGATAGCCCTTCTCCATCGCAATTATATCTTTTTTCAGATGCGGCGACCAGAATTGTACACAGTATTCAAGGTGCGGTCTCACCATGGAGCGATATAGAGGCATTATGACATTTTACGTTTTGTTCACCATTCCCTTTCTAATAATTCCCAACATTCTGTTTGCTTTTTTGACTGCCGCAGCACACTGAACCGACGATTTCAATGTGTTATCCACTATGACACCTAGATCTCTTTCTTGGGTTGTAGCACCTAATATGGAACCTAACATTGTGTAACTATAATATGGGTTATTTTTCCCTATATGCATCACCTTGCACTTATCCACATTAAATTTCATCTGCCATTTGGATGCCCAATTTTCCAGTCTCACAAGGTCTTCCTGCAATTTATCACAAACTGCTTGTGATTTAACTACTCTGAACAATTTTGTGTCATCTGCAAATTTGATTATCTCACTCGTATTTCTTTCCAGATCATTTATAAATATATTAAAAACTAAGGGTCCCAATACAGATCCCTGAGGCACTCCACTGCCCACTCCCTTCCACTGAGAAAATTGTCCTACTCTCTGTTTCCTGTCTTTTAGCCAGTTTGCTAAAAGACAGGAATCAGCCTCGCCCTTAAGACCCAGGGTATGTTCTCAATTTCTGAAATGTACTGCTAGTGCTTTTCTTAATGCTCGCATCTAGCAAGCGAGGGCTTCCTTGCTGGAGCTCGCAAGGTGTAATAGATAGATAGGTGACATAGAGACACCTGGTTAGGAGTTCTTTTTGGTCAGGCTGGTGGTGGCATTTAAGACAGTCGGGACTATTTCTGAATTGTTTCTGGCGTATTTTCATGGTCTCTGATTGCATCTCTTGATGCTGCGTGATCTCCTGCATCGCACTACAGAATAAGCCACTTGGCAGTCACACAATCTATTTGCAGTGCCGTTTTTTTTCTTTCTTCTTTACTACTATTCCTGGTTTTCTAGCATTAAATTTGTCTCTGTTGGAATGCAGATGTCCCAGACGATCACAGCTTCTTCATTTTCTGCAGTTCTGTCGGGGGTCATGACCCCGGTCTTCCTCCGGGCTGATTGCCTCTCAACTGGACTTCAGTTGCTGCAGGGACTAGGCCGGAAAGAAGGGGGCAAAAGGAGAAACCCCTGATTAGCTGTGAATGAAGATTCATATCACCTTATGAGAATTTTTGTTCTGTTCTACCCTTCATAAAACCAAAAAAATAATAATAATAATTCACATTACAATTTATGCTTAAATTAAGGGACGGCTATTTTTAAAAATAATTTGTCCTTGACTGAAAGCCAATTTTTGTAGTCTCACTTGTGCTGTGAATATTTTCACCTCTCGAATTGCTAGGGGAGTTTTGCACTGCTAGGTCTGCCAGCAAGGATGTGTGAATCTCATGCTTCTTTCTCTCTCTTTTTCTTTCGAAAAAAATTGTTTCCCACCGATTTACTTATTTATTTCAACTCGATTATCTCGCCTTATGCATTAAACAACAAGGTCTGTAAACCGTTTGGGGGTTTTTTTTTGTTTTTTAAGACAAAGTACCACAGTTTTGGCTGGTCTGCCACGAAATGTTTGCCCATCCCCCACCAGAGTTTCTTTTCTTTTTAATTTTATACCGACTTTCTTTTACAAAGAATAAGTAAAACGATAGACTGCACTGATGGGCCCCCCCCCCTTCGAATTAATAATTCCAGCAATAGAAGAAAAAGAAAATATTATCCACAAAGGAAAAAAATACCTTCTTAGTGTAGCTTGGTGTACATTTTAAGCCCACAAAGCAGCCCCATCCTTTTGCAAAGAGACGGCTGAGGTTATTGGCAAGTCTGCGCACCCCCCCCCTCAAAAAAAAAAAAAGGTAAGAAAAAAAAATGCCCTTCGTTTCTAGAGAAGAGAAGCTCGTGGCGATCTGGCAGCTCACGTCCCACGCGCACCAGCGCACGCGCGCAGCGCTTCCGGCCGAAAGGTTTGACCCCGGCTGAGAAGCGCGGGCACGTGGGAATGGCTCTGCCGGGTACGCGCAGCCCGGATTGGGGTCCCTGGCGGAGAGGGGGGTGGGGGCCTGGGGCTCTGCCATGCGCATGTTGTTCCAGTACCTAAAAGTTTGCCAGTAAGCACAAAAAAGGGAAAAAGCAAGGCGCAAAGAGACCTTGCGTTCCTGCAGCTGTTCCGGGACGCTGTGAGGAGAGGCAGGGATTTCAAGCCTCCCTTGATGGGGCGTAGCGCTATACCGCGCGCTGTCGTAAAGATTGCTGCTTTTAGATAAAGCTCCCCCCCCCCCCCCCCTCAGAGATGTCAGGATTTCAAAATGGTTTAGACATGAAAAGCGATGCTGACCACAAGTGCGAACACCAATTTGAATAATAATCAAACCCTCCAGCAAATTGCTTTGGAAAAACTAAAACAAACCCTCACTTTGGTTTCTCTGCGGCGATTCCCACACGGCAAAGGCCGGTTAGCCCCTTTTTAATTGATGCACCCCGGAGCAAGGCTCTGCAAGGACCCTCGTTACAACGAAGAAAGGTCGCAGGGCAGACCTTCCACTTTCTCTGCAATCTCAATTGGTCCTGAGGCCTCCAGATTTTCTGCTTGGCTGAGGGCAGAGAAAGGATCCCTGTAAAGCCCACACTTTGTCCCATTCCTTCTCTCTTTTAGCTGTAATAGTAACGATAAGAAAAAGGGGATGTGATGGAGGCCTTCCCATTCCCCTAGTAACTTTCTGTCAGGCCGATACAGAAAGAAACGCCGCTCTCCCGCCCGCGCGTGCGATCCAGTAAATAAAAATATGCTAATTAGGGCCCGTGGTCCCTAGCGCCTCTTTTTTTGACAGGAGCGGAGGCTGTCAGCGGGTTTGACAGCCTCCGCTCAATTTTGCCGGCGTCGGTTCTCGGACCCACTGACAGCCACGGGTTCAGAAAGCAGACGCCAGCAAAATTTTGAACCTGCGAGCCGTGGGCTGATTTTAAATTTTTTTATTTTTAATTATTTTTTACTTTTGGGACCTCCGACTTAACACCGCCATGATATTAAGTCGGATATTAAGTCGGAATTTTTACTGCTTTTCTGTGCACTTTCCCGGTGCAGAGAGAAATTAGCGCCTACCTTTGGGCAGGCGCTAATTTCTGAAAGTAAAATGTGCGGCTTGGCGGCACATTTTACTTAGTAAATCGCGCGGGAATAACTAATAGGGCCATCGGCATGCATTTGCATGTTGCGGGCGCTATTAGTTTCGGGGAGGCTGGACGCGCGTTTTCGACGCGCTATTACCCCTTACTGAATAAGGGGTAAGGCTAGCGCGTCGAAAACGCGCGTCCAACCGCGGGTTAACGGTGCCCGGGTCCCTACAGGCTCCTCCCGGGGGGACCGCGGGCTTCCAGTGGCAAAGACACAGTTCCTCTCCTCGACGTCACGACTCTTCGTTTGCCTCCACAGTCGCCTCAGTCTCCAGTGCCGAGGGTCAGCTGGTGGCGTCTTCTGTTCAGCCTCGCCACCCGACGGGAGAACCTACGGATCCTCCTCCTAAGGTACACCGTCCTCCCGTCGGCCCAAGGGTTCACAGCCTGAGCATAACATTTTGCACAAATGAGACAAACTTTCGCAGAGAACAGAACGGCCTCTCAATCTGGGGAGCAGAGATGTTTCCTCCTTGCTCTGGAGCCGCTTCCCGCTGCGTTAAGTTCATACATTGCGCCAACGGAGGGGCTACGACGCGCGTCCCCCTTTGCGCGCGCCCTCGAGATTTACTGCCGGTCGCTTTGAAGGAAATAATTATGCAGAGTTCTTGTAAGCGTATCTTATAAAATCCAGCGCACTTTTGTTCGCGCCTTGTGCGCGAACAAAAGTGCGCGATCGCGCTATTTTTTAAAATCTACCCCTTAGTTTTTGGGTACTTGCCAGGTTCTTGTGGCCTGGATTGGCCACTGTTGGAAACAGGATGCTGGGCTTGATGGACCCTTGGTCTGACCCAGAACGGCATGTTCTTATGTTCTTATGGGTATCTAGTAATAGATTATCTGTAGATATCACAAAAATAGAGATCATCATATTGATCAGACAAATTGAGTTTGGAGGACCTGCCTCAGTTTGAATTTGATAGGCAAAAAATACCTATTGCCCCTCATGTACCCAATCGTGGAGTGCTCCTTGACCCAAGGCGTTCAATGAAAGTTTGATATGCAAAACTTGATAATAGAATATTTCAAGTTATGTACGCTTAGACGTTTAGTTTTGCCCAGGAAGAAGGGATCTCTTGTCATATGCAGTACATGGGAGATACGATTTACTGTTGATCAAGTCTAGAATACATTTGTTAAAAGATCCTCCCTCTTTTCTGTAGTTGCGCTTGTGGACTGCCATTGCACAGAAAAGAACTAACAATACGACTGAGATGGGAATAAACTCATGCGTGGCGGAAACGGGAAACAGGGAATGGGTATTTGCCCTTTCCAGTAGTACTAAGACTAGGGGGGACACTCCATGAAACTAACTGGTATTAGATTTAAAATGAAATTGGAAAAAAAGATTATTTTCACTCAACGCAGAATCAAGCTGTGGAATTTGTTGCTGGGGGATGTGCTCGAGCGGTCTAGCATCGCAGAGTTTATAAAGGGGGTTGGGCACATTTCCACAGGAAACACTCAGTAGGCTTGGCAAAGCCACCGATTATGTCTAGGAGTGAGCAACAACAAGGACTGGATCCACTCGTTGGGATCGGACTGCCAGGTACTTCCCAGTAACCACCCAGGGGGCTACTATTGGAAACAAGAGGCCAGGCTTAGTGGACCTTTGGTCTGGCCCAGCATGGCCGTAAAACTGAAGCAGGGAACGTGACTGAATAGGTGAAAAAGGGGATTCACATTTTGAGTTGTGTTGGCAGGGTGCAAGTTCCAGCTGAGTCATGCTTCAGGTAATTCCCAGGGCCACTATGAAACTGCTGACAATTTTCAACAAACGTTCAGGGAAATTGTGGAGAATGAAATCTTGTTTCCTGGAGAATTTCTCAGAAACAGGCTTTCTTCAGGGCTGGAATCATCCTGAGCTTTTTTATATCTGCAGTTGGCTATTCGTGGGGACCTTCATTTTCACTTCTTATTTTACATGGGAATTTCACTGCTACAACAAAGGAAATCAATGGTCGCTGATTTTTCTCCTGTGTGTTACAACATAGTCATTTTTTCCACAGATTATTTTTTTGCTATGGCATTGAAATTCCCAGGGAAAATAAAATAAAAACTGAAAATAAGGGTCCCTGGCTTTTCATTATTAATGAAGACAGATATTGCAAGTGCCAGGGACTAAAAATAGAGAAAAAAGTAAAATGAAGGAAAAAAAAGGGGATAACAGAAGAAAAATGCAACAAGTGAGAGAGAAATCTGAAATACTTTAGTGAAGGATGGAAAAACAGTGACTATTTAATGTATTCAATGCAATATAATAAGCCAGGTGAAGAGGTCAATTAAATTTAAGCTTCTTTCAATTATCTGTCAGCTTTCTCTGCAATGGTAGTACAGGGGAAGATGAAAAGCCCGGTACAACTATAGTTAATTTTAAACAATTTCCTTCCTGACCCCCAAATGGTTAAGAGGTAAGACTGGTGGGGAAAGAGAACTTGCTGGAATGGGGGAATATTTATAGTGATGGTGAGTGCAATGGTGCAGCCTCCCAGTCCTGCTTCTCTGCCACCGTCATGGAACACGACAGCACAAGCCGCTCCGAATGATCTGCACAATTCCACCTCTGGTGCAACGCCGCAGACCCCAGCGGATCTGATTTCTGGCTTTCCCCCTCACCTCCTTGCTACTAGGGGTCCTCCGCACGTATCGCAGGCTTGCTTGAAATCCACTAATGCTTTTGTCTCTAGCACTTCCATGAAGCAATATGTTGCTCCCGAGCCTCTCTCCCTGGAGCCTCATATGGTGACCTCTAGTTCTACAGCCTTGTCTCCTTTGGAAAAGATTTGCTTCTTGTGTCTGATTTCTATTTGACTTGTTCTTCATCTGTACATTATTTTTTTTTTTTTGCTCTTCCTACAAAGAACATTTTTTTTTCAGTCATTTACGTGAGTAAATAGCAATCTGCTCACATAAACTGGCCGCCCGAAAAAGTCCCTGCCTCAGTACGATGTTTGTTTTCAGGCTGTCCCCAAAGTGAACCGTATGAAAACTGCCCCCATCACAACCTCCAAATTACACAATTTTTTCCTAGGATCAATATAGCCACAAGCATTTGAATTCACATGGGCTCCAAGGGAAAAAAAAAACCCGGCCCTAACGTAAGTTTGATTGGAAGGAAGAGATCACGTATGACAGGTACGGTCTCAGTAAGACGGTAACTTTCAAACCGGTGCACATTTGGGCACGTACGGTTAGCCCGCGCCCAGGAACGTGGTCGTTTTATAAGATATGTGCACACATGTTATTTAAAACAGTCTGGCCGCGCGCACGAGGGCGGCAAATTTTAAACGGGCGTGCACCGGTGCGAGCAAATCCCGCCTCTATCATGGAAATCAAAGGATATTAAAAGGGACAGACGCCCACCCCATTCCTAGTTCACCATTTTGCCACCGGTTCGAACAGTTAACCCCCATCCCGGATTGCTAGCCTATACTCTCCCCAGTTACTACAGACCCTTTAAACCCCTCCAAAAAAGCTTGATCCCTTATTTTTTAACATGCATGTTAAATGCCTGGATTAATGCGGGAGATACGCATGAATCCAGGCAGCTTTTAAAATTCGCTCGGCGCGCACGAGCCCGACTTATTCGCACATCCCCAAATTAATATGCACGCCGGGCTTCTAAAATTCACCTCTAAGATTTCAGTCCACTCTTTCCACTTCTTTCCGTCACTGAAATATATTTCTTATTTTGTAACACTTTCCTTCTTAATCACCTATATAATGATCCCTTTGAGGCAAATGCACCCACTGAAATAAAAAGATAAAGCGCTTATTTCCAATTTTTTTTAATTCAATGGAGATTCCAGAATTTCCAGAAACCATTGTTCATTTCCATCTGGTCTTCTCATCAACATCACACATATAAATATATATCTACCTCCTGGGTGGGACGGATCCTTTAGCTGGCACCCAGGGGCACATAGGATAAGAGAGCTGGACTCTTTCTGACTGCAGCTCCTCTTCACTCACTCAGTCTCTCCCTGGAGAGCGTCTACAGTCCGAGTTCCGAGGTCCCTTGGTATCAGTGCAAGAGACTCGCCCTTGTAAACCGAATTTATAACTACCCCAGTCTTTTGCAGCAAATATCGTACTGTACAGCAAAGTGGTTTCCAGCTTCTTTACCGATACTTGATTTTTGATGATTGAAGAATATTTACAGCTTCATTTCTTGTTCAAATAAAGTCAATAAATAAATGGACAGCAGAAAGATTAATAAACGTGTGACCTCACTTCTGTAGCAAAGTCTCTTGAAGGCACACTTCAAGGCACTTGAAATCCTTCGTTTCCCAGTTACGTCAAATAGCTCAAGTTACACAGATTTCTCAGAATGAAGAGAGTTACTGTTGCGATCCTGCCCGCGAGGAGCGCGGGCAGGCTCTTACCTTCTCGCAGCCAGTCGGGCTGCTAACACTGCTGCTTCTTTCTCCCTGAATCAGCTGGGGCCGTCCCCGCAGTTGTTGCCATGCGGCCGGCTCCTCTGCTCCTGTTTCTGCCTTCCCCCGACGTGCTGCTGCGATCCCGGGACCTTCAGCCAGCAGCAAGCCCGTCTCTGCTGGTGCCTGCTTCAGCCTGAGTCCTCGCCTGGCAGGGAAGCTGTCCCTGTCGGTGCCTGCAGCCTCTCACAGCTCCCTGCAGTCAGCACTTCTCTCTTCAGCCTTGCAGCGTGGAGCGGTGCCTGCAGCCTGCTGCAGCTCCCTGCTTTCCCTGCAGCCAGCCTTACCTCTCTCTGCTTCTTCCTGCTTCAGTCCTTGCGGCTGGGAGCTGCTCCAGCGACCTGCCTTCACCCAGCTCCAGCCCAGGGCTGCTCCGTTGCCTCCTTGGGCCCTGCACATGGTTGGGGATGCCACCAGCTTCCAGCTTTTCTCTCCAGCTCCCTAGGGCGCGGGCGCGCGCCTCTCTGCTCCTCTTCAAGGGCCAGCCAGGTGTGGCCCCCTGCTGACCCCTCCCTGGGCATTGTCCACCTCAGCTCTACTAAAGGGCTCAGCGTTCAGTCTGTCTTTGCCTTCGCAAGGAGTTGGTCACTCCTGAGATCCTTCGCTCCAGGAAGTCGTCCGTGTTCCAGCACTTCTGCAAGGTCCTATGTTTCTTATTCCCTGTCAGAGCTCCTCGTCCAGTCCTGATGTCTGCCTGCTGTTCCAGTCCTGATGTCTGCCTGCCGTTCCAGTCCCAAGGTCTGTCTCTTGATCCAGTACCTGTGTTCCAGTCCTGATGTTACCTGCTGTTCCAGATGTCCATGTTCCTGCCCTGAGGTCTATCTTTGTCCTTGTTCCTGATCCTGATGCTTCAACCTGCCTTTGGCTGCCAGTGTGCAGCAAACCTTGCCTTGAGCTTCCAGGAGTGCAGCAACCTGCTTCTTCCCTGTGCTCTCCCGCTCTCAGCGTGGTCCGCGACCAGCCTTCCTGGGCTGAGCAGGGCGCGCATGGGACAGGGTGGTCCGCGACTCAGTCCCGCGGGTGGTCTGAGTAGGGCGCCCTGAGGGACAGTGCCCATGTCTTCCTTCAGCCCTCGTACCTGAGTCCACCTGGTGCATCCAGTACCTCGTCCTGAGCCCACGTCTGGGCCGGAGTCCACCTCTGTGCATCCAGTACCTCGTCCTGAGTCCACGTCGGTGCCTAAGTCCACGTCTATGCATCCTACACCTCGTTCCTGAGTCCATGTCTATGCCTGAGTCTACGTCGTTCCTGAGTCTTGTCTGAATCCATGTTCCAGTCTTCGCTGCCCTGGCCTCCATCTGGCCTGCCGCTTTGTGCCGTACCCTGCGGCAGGTCCGAAAGGGCTGGGAACGGTCGGAGGACTGTTCACAAGACCAACATTGCGTTGTTGGGTCTTCTGAAGCGTGCAGGTCCGGAGGAGGGTCTGTCTTCCGGTCATCACTCCAGCCTTGCTCCCGTCCAGCCCATGCTCGGGCATGCCACGCCTCCCGCGGCACCTCTTCAGAGTTCCTCTGGGGTCGAGCCGTGGCCCAAGGCCACACATCTCCTAGGAGTGGGATCGCTCCCCTAGCGCTCCACAACAGTTTAATCTTCCATTATACTCTCAAATCTATCGCAGCTTCTTCCCACTGTAGGTGGTTAGAATATGGTCCCAATACTTCATCAGAACTTAGTCCCAGTTTCATACCTTTCCTGAAGTCTTATTAAATACTTTAGTTCTCCAGTTTAGTACCTAATGGGCACTGTCCTCTCACTTGTAATCTAGCTGAGTAATAAGCAACAAAGTTCCCGCTACCTTCAGTTCCTCGCCCCTCTCTATCCTCTAGCTTCCTTCCCTTTAGGTCACTGGCTGGGATCCTCTTCTCCAGATGATCTCCCCATTTCAGGTTCTTTCAGGGAGAAAGACACCACTCTCCCAATAGTTTGGTTACTGAGTCCTGGGTAGCAAGGGCCATCAGCTCCCAGTGGAACAAAAATAGTCTTTAATTCCAGAAAGGGGAAAAATCAAGCAAGAGACAGGAAGGGTGGAATACAACTTGCTTGCCTCAAACAGAGGAGATAGTAACTGAAACTCCTCTGCATCGGGTCACTGTCAGATCCATCCTCTGATGGAGGGATGACGCACTGCAGGTCTCCCCTGCCCCGTGATCCAGTCTTGAACACAGGGACATCCCAATCCGCTGCAACAAAGGAGGACCAGGATCGCATGTGGAATTCTCCAAAAATGGATCAAAAGCATCCAAAGCAATCAAAATCAGGTCAGATGGGAGGCTGACCCCCCCCAAAAGGAGAAAAGCCCAAGTCCTTTTCAATACGTAAGATAAAATAAATAGGCAGGAAACAGAGCACTCCAATCTGCAGGAAATCCAACTAAAACTCCACAAACGGTTGGAACAAAAGCTGAACGAAAAATCCATGAGGATTGATATAAACAGCTAGAATACACCACCTGCCACCCCCACATGGGGAAGTAAAACTCAAACCTCTCTTTTCTTTAATAAATCCGCATTGAACCTCCCCAGCAATCTGCTACATTCCCTTTAGTAAGGGAAAGCAAAGGTTCCCTACATGTATTTCACGACAAGTCCCCATTCCCTTGATAAATTAGGGAAATGATATCCAGCTGACCATGAATTTCTTCCCTGTGGAGAATAAACCTCTAAATCAAATTTAGATAAAGAAAAGCAAAGTTCTTCCAAACAACCGTTTGTTTATCTGTTCAGCTCAAGTACACTTATGAGGCACATAATCAAGACAGTTATTCTGTAGGCTTATTCACAACTTTGCTGAAGGATTCAATTTGCTTTTATTCTACATCTGCTTAGAGCGGTGCTCCGCCTTTTTGTACCTGGGAGAGTCTAATCTGTTCTCCCCCTCTAAGACATAGTCCAGCGATGCGTGAAACACGGAAGGTGCACGTTGCCTGATTTCCTTTCCATTGGATCCAAATTCACATCAAAGTAATAAAACCACTTGGTTTTCAGTTCAGAAATGTCTTCACGAGTTGCTTTTTTATCGCAGTTTGAGGCAGTAAAGAAAATAATAAGGCCCCGAAAGAAAGATTTGAGATCAAATTCTGAAGCTGGAAGAGTTGGATGTCTCTTGAACCGCAAAGTAAAACATTTCGTTTTAAACCATGGAGCCTTGTAGACAAATGGATGAAAAATTCTGTAACTAAATTTAAATTAGGACTATAAACTTATACAAATAGAGAGAGAAATATTGTATAAAACAATATACTGAAACAACAGGAGGTCCATATTCAGAGGCATTTAGCTGGATAACTTATGGCCGTACTGGGGGTGTTTCTGGGAGGAGTTAGGTTAGGTGATTAAGTTATCTGGCTAACTCTGATATTCCGAGTTAGCCAGATAACATATCTGGATAACCCTGGTCATGCCAAAAACCTATTCTAAACTTTCCTAAAGTTAGCCAGCTATCTTTAAGATAACCATCTACATTCAATAGTACAGCTGCACTTCTGAATATCTCTCTAAAGTTAGCCGGCTAACTTTGCAATCCGGCCAGTGACCGATATGGCCCTGGAGGAGCACGTATTAGTGTAAGTGGAGATTGTACATGCATACTGAAGTATTTGGTGGTAATTCCTAGAACGACCGCTCTTTACCATAGGAGTCTGTTTTTTACCATGTTCTTGATAGGCACATTTAGGATTCACATATTCTACGACTTTGTATGATAGGATTCAGTGGTTCTCAACCAGTGTGTCAGGACACCTCAGTGGGTCGCCAAGCACACGCAGGTGTGTCGCCACACTTCCCAGTCCCCCACTGGCCCAGCTGCTCCCCTGCCTCAGCGAAATGGGAACTCTTCCTCCGCCTGGGCTTAAAATGCTGATAGCCCGGGCAGAACGTGGCAGGAGAGCTGGAGTCAGCGGCACCAGCATGGTCTCTTTTTCCTGCCCCCCTCCGCTATGACAGGGAAGAGGAAGTGGTAAACAGCAGCCATGCACAGGAAGAAGAGAGCATGCCTCAAGACAGGAGTCCTATCGGCCGCGGGAGCTGACGATGCTCTTCTTTTTGCTCAGGCCACACTGCTCTTCTTTGGGCCGATGCTGCATGCATGTTACCTAGCATGGTCTCTTTTTCCTGCCCCCCGACCCGGAAGAGGAAGTGGTAAGCAGCAGCCATGCGCAGGAAGAAGAGACCATGCTAGGTAACATGCATGCAGCATCGGCCCAAAGAAGAGCAGTGCGGCCTGAGCAAAAAGAAGAGCAGCATCAGCTCCCGCGGCCGATGGGACTCCTGTCTTGAGGCCTCGAGGGCTGGAAGAGGAGGAGGTGGTTGCTGCCACTAGTTCAATGGGGAAATGTTACGCCTGGGTGGCGGTTGTGGACCCTTGGCCTCGGTTGGTGTTGATGCTACCCACGAGGCTTGAGCCCGCACGGGTCACCAGCGCTAGGAGGCGAGACCTGAAGCGAGCAGGGGCCAGCTGGAGCTTCGCAACTACCAGCCCTCGTTCCCCGCAGGTTGAGCCCTTGGGCACCGGGGCTGGCTGGGCTTAGGTGGGGCCCTTGCGGAGACGCCGGTAGGCAGGATGAAGTCCAAGTCTGAGGTCCGAGGCAGGCGGCGAGCAGGCAAAGTGAGGTCCAGTTCGAAGGTCGGGGCAGGTGGTGAGCAGGCGAAGTGGGGTCCAGTCCGAAAGTCAAGCCAGAGAGGTCCGTCCGAAGGGTAATAGGAACCGGGGTCCGGAACAGGCAGAGGAAAGCAGGGACAGGTACAAGAGGCAAAGGCAGGTCTAGGAAAGCAGGAACTACTGCCGAGCACACAGATGAACACCAGGAAAATGGAGGGAGACTCGTTGCCGTCGGGGAAATGATGGCGGCCCTGTTAAATAGGGCAGAGTCCTGACGTAAGGGGAGGAAGCCGGCGGTATTTTCCCGCCGCAGGCCCTTTAAATTTTCTCCCCAGGTGCATGCACGCGCCTATTTAGAGGTAAGGCAGAAGACAGCGGTGGCGGCGTCCTGCATGCCAGCAGGCCTGTACAGGAGCTGACAGCAGGGAGGACCCCCCGGCCTTGCGACAGGGACCCTAGAGATATGACCGGCGGGACACGGGCCGTGAGTACAACAGGGAGAGAGAGTGAGTGAGAGAGCATACGTGTTTGAGATCGTGTATGTGTGTATGTGTTTCTGTGTGAGACAGCATGTATGTGAGTGATTGAAAGCCTGTATGTGTGTGTGATTAAGATTCTGTTTGTGTGATTAAGAGCCTGTGTGTGATTGAGATCCTTTGTGTGTGAATGCAAGCATGTGATTGAGAATCTGAATCTGTGAGAGAAAGCATATGCATGTATGATTAAGAGCCTGTGTGAGAGAGCATGTGTATCTGTGTGTGATTGAGAGCCTGTGTGAGAGAGCGCTTGTGTATATGTGTGTGATTGAGAGCCTGTGTGAGAGAGAGCTTGTGTATATGTATGTGAGAGAGGGCTTGTGTATATGTATTGATTGAGAGCCTGTGTGAGAGAGAGAGTATGTGTATCTGTGTGTGATTGAGAGCCTGTGTGAGAGAGAGAGCTTGTGTATATGTGTGTGATTGAGAGCCTGTGTGAGAGAGAGAGCTTGTGTATATGTGTGTGATTGAGAGCCTGTGTGAGAGAGAGAGCTTGTGTATATGTGTGTGATTGAGAGCCTGTGTGAGAGAGCTTGTGTATATGTGTGTGAGAGAGAGCATGTGTATCTGTGTGTGATTGAGAGCCTGTGTGAGAGAGTATGTGTATCTGTGTGTAATTGAGAGCCTGTGTGAGAGAGAGAGCTTGTGTATATGTGTGTGATTGAGAGCCTGTGTGAGAAAGCTTGTGTATATGTGTGTGATTGAGAGCCTGTGTGAGAGAGCTTGTGTATCTGTGTGTGAGAGAGAGCATGTGTATCTGTGTGTGATTGAGAGCCTGTGTGAGAGAGAGAGCTTGTGTATCTGTGTGTGATTGAGAGCCTGTGTGAGAGAGAACTTGTGTGTGACTGAGGAGAAATTTGCAAGCAATCCCCCCCCCCATCCTCCTCCTAATTCACAACAATCTCAGGGCACCTGAAAATTGAATGTTTCTAGGTAAGGAGAGCAGAACATTTTTTAACCTTATTATTTTTAATTATTGGGTGTTTGTGTCTGTTGTTTTGAAATATTTTATTGGTGTCTAGAAATGTTTTAGATGTTTATAGTTATAGGATATTCCATTTATCAGCTGTTCTTTTTATTAGTATGGTGTTACTGCTATTGATTTTATATTTATGAGTTATTCTGGAGCAGAGCAGGAGCAAGTAGTGATCGCTTTGGACTCCGGAGATAGTGGATAAGCCTGGGCAGGGGATCCAGGATGGTCTTGGGGTGAGGGGAGATGGGAGGGAGCTGATGGCCAGGTGTTAGTATGCCCTTTTGGAAAATAGCATGCACTAAAAAAAAACACAACAACACAAAGTACCCAAGAGAAAAAACAAAAACAAAACCCACCAATAAAACAGTAATCAATGACATGGGATAATAACCTGTTTGCCTTTAATGTTTCTGTTCTAGCTAGCACTAGCTCCTTTTTTTCAGCTGCTTGTATCTTGCCCTCTACCTCACCATCCCAGAGGCCTTCCCTCCGCCTTGTCATGTCGTTCAATCACTCCGAAGAGATTAGACAATTACCCCCAGGTGCCTCCCTTGGTTAAAGTACCTTGGCCCCTTAACCCCCATCATGCCCTGCTCCCTTGGCTTCTTAAACCAATAATTGAATTTGTCATCCTTGATTGCTGCTTGGAGGATTTTGGAAATCCATCCTTCCCTGTTGTTTGCATGCGATGTTACAGCCACTGGTGAGTTGATAGTTCCCTGCTCCAAACTAAAATTCATGCGCCACATGTCTACGCAATCCCACTTCAGCTTTCAGATTCAATAATACGTTATTAGATCTTGCTTTAATTAAATACAGTTCAGTTTGCATTTAACTTTTTCTTGAGTGAGCTTGAAATGCATCTCTTACCGAGTTTCAAAGGTATCTGCATTGAGCTACAACATTTTGCATGACTGCATCATTAGCAGGTGAATATTCATAGAGGTGCGTGCTTAAAAATCAGCACAGACGCATGTAAATAGCATATGCTCACGTATGTGATATTTTATAAGCCTCAAAGTACGCGTGTAGGTGAGGGTGCACGAGGAAACATGAGTGTGTGCAAAAAGGGGCAGGCCAGGGGCATTCCAGGGTGGGATCAACATTTATGCAAGTAAGTAGCTATTTTATAAGCAATTTATACACCTGCTCTATATCCAGAGTAAGTGATCATAAACATCTTAACATTGAAACACTGATTGGGTGGGAATTCTGGGTGAAATGGGGAGAGTTCAGGCTGAAGAACTAAGAGGGTCTCAATGGACTGGTAGACAAATTGGTAAAACGGATAATTTCATTGCCACTCATATGTTCGAAAATCTCCAGACTTACATTCCTAAAAGCCAACGTACAGGGCCTAAACGTGTGTCAATCACGCAAGTATCATTTTCACACATATATCTTTAAATTAGACATAAAAATACATGAATATAGCAGTTGCGTGCTACTTATACGGATCTGATTTACCTGGCTACATCTTGAAACCAGAGAAGTCGTAAAACTAGATAGCTGGATAAATCTAAAAAGCGCTACTTACCCAGAAATCTGACTTAGCTGGATAAGAAGGGATGTGCATACGTTTTAACAAAATCTGAAAAAGCAAACGAATAAGGGCCAATTTGTTTCTTTTGGGAGGCTCTGAAAAGAATTGGGGGGCCCCACAAATTAAACAAATCACATTCGTTACATTTAAATTTTAAAAAAAATTTGTCGGGCCTCACCTAAGGAATAGGCCGAGGCCCAAAGCAGGTGCCACGGCCTACGCCCGAGTGCGACACCAGAGCCTCGGCCTCCCCTACGCATAGCCTAAGGCCATATTGGGCTGCCACCTACACCCAAAGGCAACACCAGGGCGTTTGAATGTAGGCTAAGTCAGGGAAAAACACCGGGGCCTCGGCTGAGACCCGAGCAAAAGCCAGCCCTCCTAAAAATGTTGCCATAGTCAGGAAGTTTTCCAAGTTCCACTTCCCTGATCCTTCGGGGATCCAATGCCACAGCCAGGCCCAGGTCAAGCCCAACTGCATGACAGAAAAATGGCAGCCTCCATTGAGGAAGATGCGCAGGAGTTAATTTACTTCAGTATATCCCTAGCGGATGACGTCATTTGAAGAAGAAAGAAAACAGAAGACTTCTACGAGGCTTGGGCTCTGACCTCCAGACCTGGGCCTGACCCTAGGCTGAGGCCCAGGCATCGGGACCCGGCCTCCAGACCGAGCCTAGATCTGAATGGAGGCCCATGCATTGGAACCCAGTCTTGGGACCCTTGTCGAGCTTGGGTCTGGGCTCTGTTCTAGGCTAAGGCCCGGGCATCAGGACTTGGCCTCTGGGCCAGGCCCTGGTGATGGGCCTGGGTTAAGACCCAATCATGGGACCTGGTCTCCAGGTCGGGCCCCATCATCAAGGCAGGGCCTTCCGAGGCACAAGCTTAGGAACCTGGTCTTGGGACCTGGCTTGGCATCTTGCTTGGGCCTGGCTCTGTTCTAGACCAACCCCCAGGCATCAGGACTTGGTCCCCGGTCTCTGAGCTAGGCTCCGGCATTGGGCCTGAGCTCTGGCCTAGGCTGAGGGCCATGAGTGGGTACACGCTAAGACTGAGGCCCCGGCGTCCAGTCTCGTGCCCAGCGTAGGGCCTACATCGAAGTGTCGGCACAAGGTCAAGCCTTGACCTCCCATGGAGACTAAGCCAAGTTCGCTGGCTCTGGGCTGGGCTGAGGCCCAGGCATCAAGTCTTGGCCTCCAGGCCAAACCTTGGCATTGGGCCTGGGCTCTAGCCTAGGCTGGGGCTCAGGTATTAGGACCCGGTCTTCTGGATGGGATACGGTGTCAGGCTGGGGCCTGGGCTCTGGTCTTACTGAGATTGAGGCATTGGGTCCAGGGCTCCAATCCTCAGCCTTCCGTAGAGCCCAGGTCAAGGGTACAGTGACCTGCCTTGGCCTAGGCCTGTGCAAGGCCGACGCTTCAGCCTGGGCTTAGGCCTTGCCAGTATAATCCCCACTGGACTGGGTAAGTGGAAACCGGGAGGATCCTGGCCTCAGCATTTTTCCAGGTGGAAGGGATGGGTGGTGAGAATGGGAAGCCTTTGGAGGTCCTGTTTCTTTTTTTTTTTTTGGGGGGGGGGGGTAGGGGAGGGTTTGATTTGTTTCTTTTAAGCAAAAGAAACCAATTGAACATTAATCAAAATGAAAATCATGGGGAAAATGCCTCCAAAAACGAAATGAAAATCGAAAGACTTTTTTTTACCCCTGCACACCCCTATTGTTTAGACTTCTCTGGCTATCTTAGGGCCAAATTCATTAAGGCTTTTCTCCCATTTTATGACTATGGGAAAAACCGTTAGTGAATCAGTTACTTAGCCGGATAAGTGGCATTTTAAGACTTCACCTTCTAGTGGATTTGCTGCTACTTAGCCAGATAAATTGGAAATTATCTGGATAAGTGCTGCTACTTAGCTGGATAAACCAGAATCTATCAGGATAAGTGTGATATGTTTTTCACATTATTTTTTTACATGCATGCACATGTTGCAGGATATATTTACATGCTTTTTATAATCTGCATAAATTGTATACGCGAATGTTATAAAATACAGGAGTAGATTTTTGCGTGTCCATATAGGTGTGAATATGGGCGTGCATGCAGCTGTTTGAAAGTTATCCTCCCCTGGGTTTCTCCTCGAATGCCTTTGAAAGGTAAAAAAAAAAAGAAATGCATTACCTGCACCTTTGAGGACAAGTTAGATAAGCAATAAACCTCCAAAAGAATTCCTTTCAAATGTTTTGGGGGGGAACTTGGCGGACTACGGCTGTAGTTTAAGCACATGCTGCAGCTGAGTTCCTGGCGCAAGCTGTGCTTTTGTTTTTTCCAAGAGTCCTACATTCTCAGCCTGGAAATGAAGACAAATAACCGACACCTGAGCATCCCCCTCGGAGCTCGGGAAAAAAATCGCGTTGACTCAGCTGCACCTTGGCACTGCCTTCGAGATTCCTTGGCTGGCTCGCCCGCCACGGCGGAGGCCTGGTCACGTGACGCCGCCTCGCGCCACTCGCAATCGACGGCGGACAAAGGTTCCTTTAAATATGCAAATGGCAGCGTGAAGGCTTTGCAGCTGCACTCCCCTGTCGTAGTTACTCCTGGTGGGGGTGGGGGGGACCCTCTTTGGCAAGAGCCCAGCGTAAGCATAAAGCCTTGGCTTGGCGCGCGCCGCCTTTAACTAAAGCACGCGCACAGCTGCAAGGTCCCGGGCAGAATGGCGGCTGCTCGGAGGGGAAATGCACAAGTGAAGACGTTAAGTTTCTTTCCGAGAGGGGAGGGAGGGGATTTTGGCACGCCGACTGCAAACTGCTGGCATCTCCATCTGCGCTCTCTTGCAGATTGCAGCAACGAGAGAGAGCTGGTCGGCGTCCTGCTCCTTAAGCTGTTGACAGAAGTTTGGCTTTCCTTCCTGCGAATTATGCAGAACCTTCTCACCGAGAGATTGCAGCAGAAAACCCACAGCGGGCATAATGAACCGGTCCCCTATACAATCACGGAGCGCCGACACTCTCTCCCTGTATATTATTAGAGCAATTAAAGAATCGGGTTCACCTCAGAATATGTTTCTCTATAAATAAAATATATCCATTCATTGCATGGTCATTGCTTTTATTATTTAAAAAAAAAATCTGCTATGTGAGCTGTTCGTTCGCTAATGTTAGGCAGATTTTTCAAAGGTAAATTGGCCCGATCTGAAATTTGCCTTGGCTCGGGATGCCCAGAGAGCTGCAGACTTTTACCCAGACTGAGGGGAGCCGCTCCTGGGCGCGTTTACGATGAGGTTGGAAAGCAACATGGCAGATTTGATTTTCAAATGTACATGTGCTGTTTTTACAAAAAAAAATAATCAACCTGCAAGAAGAATAGGTGTAAAGTTCGTGGGCCCTTTCAATCTGTGGGCAGTTTTCAAAGGGAAAGCACATGCATGATTTTCATGTGAAAATTAAGTAGAAGGTAGGCGTGCACAAAGTCTAAACATTTGGTTTCTATTCATGTATTCATTGTGTAGGTTACAGTCATTTGCTAGGTTTGTTTTAATTTTTTTAATTTCTCATTTGTTTTATTGATTTGTTTGTTTACCATTATAGTCAAAGAGGGAAGCATTGCAGCCTATTATGGGCACCAAATTAGGATTTTCTAATCATTTTTCATGATACCCACCACTGGCTAGACATCATCAGAAAGTTAAAGGCCTTCCAATGCATCACGTCTATGTCAGCATGGCACCAAAAGTAGCATGAAGAGCTCAAGGGCCTGCAGTGGGGCACCTTGTTACCAGCAGTGGCAGGAATTCTCCAAGGCACTATCAGAAGAGAGTGGCCACATCACGCCAAGGCTGCAGAAGTGGGCCATCGGGCACCAACAACAGAG
The DNA here is from genome assembly GCF_901001135.1 of Rhinatrema bivittatum. Lineage (NCBI taxonomy): Eukaryota > Metazoa > Chordata > Amphibia > Gymnophiona > Rhinatrematidae > Rhinatrema > Rhinatrema bivittatum. The sequence goes on along the minus strand of NC_042623.1, from coordinate 14,127,518 downwards.
GCATGAACCCCCAAAGGCTGTAGAAGTGGGGCAAAGCAGCACCCAAGTGCGGTATAAAGAGCTCAAAGCACCCCATGAAGGGGGAACAAAAGAGGCCGAACCCTCCCAAGGCGGTGAAATGAAAGTGGTGAAAGCAAATGAGAGAGGCATGAAGACCACAAAGCACCATGAGAGCCACAGGAGCAAAGGGCACCGACCAGACTGGAAGAAAGCTCCTAGGCAGGGAGAAGCCAGAGGACATTCCTGGAGGAGGCCTGATGTCATTTCTATGTGCCATTATTAGGTGAAGGGCTTAGAGTTTGGGCTTAGAGTTGAACTTCACTGGAGGCTAAAATGCTGCCGACTAAAGGCACCAAATGCTCTTTAGTCACTAACTGTTTAATATCCTGTGATTCAGAAAATCCAAGACATGATTCTTCTTCTGTATCAGTTTTTGTAAATACTACCTTCATTCTCTCAGAAGCTGTGATCATGGAGGAGTGTTGTCCTGGTTCAGGCGGCTGCACGTCTGCAACCCCTGCCTTTTGTTGTGGTATAATCCGTTGAAGGTTAAATACCAGATTAAACCAATAATCGCAAGAATTGTAAGGGAACAAAGTTTGAAGAAAATGTCCAGGAGCACATGAAACCTTTAAAGATAGCTGGGTGAGAAATGGCATACATAAAGCATCAGATGGCCAGTGCGAGACCAAAAGTTGGCAAGTACAACAGAGGAAGGACATTTGGACAGAAGCCTGAAGATAGCCAGAGCAGCGGACGAATACCTAAGATACAAACACTGGCTTGGAGCGGTGTTGGCAACAGTGGTGCTGGTGACTATTTAAAATAGAAATGGTAGGAGTAGAGCAGTGTGGCAAGGTGTAGCTTGAGGGTTGATGCAGGAGGAGGAAAAATGGCATCAAAAGCCAGAGAAGTGGTGCAGCAAGTAAGCAAAGCACCAGGTGCCCTGGGCAAGACCAAAATTTAGCAAGTACTGTAGGGGAAGGGGATTTAAATAAAAACTCGAAGACAGCCGGAGTGTGGGGTGGCTGCCTTAATTGGCACATGGTTACATTGTTGATCCTACTAGTAGCCTATGCTTCTGTCAAACTGTAAAGATCGAGCCATACATGTGTTATGTACGCATGGTTGGTACAGCGAAACTTCAGATATATCATTAAATCAGTTATGTTTCATCTGTTACTTGGATAACTGTAGTAATTGCAGAGCTAATATATACTAAGTGCTATTCCCGAAGACATAGTGTGAGGAATCACAAACAGCACAAAGTCATCAAAACCTCCAAGGCATAGGCAGGACAAGGAATGGGGCAGCAAATGTGCAAAGCAATGAATGGCCAGGGCAGGGCCAAATGCCAGCAATAAACGTAGGGGAAGGGGATTTGGACAGAAGCCCCAAGACAGCTGGAGCAGAGGAGGAAGCACCCTAAGGTACTGAGACTGGCCTGGAGAGATGGCAGCAATAGTGACGCTTACGATCGTTACAAACAGAAACAGTAGGAGCAGAGCAACACAGCAAGAAGAGCAGCCAAAACCTTCCCAAGGTACATGTGGAGAGCTGAGGTGGGAGGAAGAATGGTATCAAAAGCCTGTGGAGTAGTGCAGCTAGTGTGTAAAGCAATGGATGACCGGGACAAGATCAAAAGTCGGCAAGTACTATAAAGGAAGGGGATTTGGACAGAAGCTCAAAAACAGCTGGCATGGGGATGCCTTTCCCAGTCAGTGGCATGGCTACCTGGTTGATCCTACCAGTAGCCTATGCTTCTATCAAAGATTAAACCATGCATTTCAGTACACATGGATGGTACAGTGAATGTGGAAATGGCTCATTAAATCAGTGCTGGTTTCATCTGTTACTTAGATAACTCTGGTAATTGAATAGCTAAAACCTGCTGATGAGTGCTGATCCCCAGATCATAGTGCAGATAATTGCAAGCAGCACAAAGGTGTCAAAACCCCCAAGCAATATAGTAAAGGGAATCACAAACAGCGCAAAATGCATCAAAATATCCAAGGTGTACAGTTTGGGGAATCACAAATAGTACAAAGGTGTCTAAATTCCCAATACATGGTGTGTATTCCATTACAAACAGCACAAATGATTTGACAGCAAGATAGAAAACCAGAAAAGAGGTGACAACAGAGGAGAAATTTGCATTTTTTTCTTTTTCAATTTTTTTTTCTGGGATCAAAACACCCCCAGTATAACCAACAAAAAAGCAGGGTGGAACAACTAGGCTGAACCTTATTGTATTTTATGCCTGATTTTATTATGATGCAATGTATACCAGTGTGAAGGTTTACACCAACATCAGTTTAGAAAAATAAATAAATAAAATAAATAACAGCAAACACAGGGCACTAAAACCCCCATACTGTTACATCATAGGCTTGGCAGATAGGCATATTAACATCGTGACCCTCAAGCTGATATATCTGGGGCTTAGCAGGTAGGCAGAGGTGCAGCAAGACCCCCAAGGTGCTTTCCGCCATCTTGCCATTCGCATGGAAATCCTGGAAAGCCCAGCAAAGAAAGATTGTTTTTTAAAAACATCAACGTTTCCTTCAAATTCGGCACCCGCTTTCAATGATGAGGGCTCACGATGTCCCCTGCCATTAATAGGTTCCCGGGCACGTTGGTAGAAAAGATAGTGCTGCGCCACTTTGGCTAAGTCTGGCCAGACTGCTGACTTGTGTGCAGAATATGCCAGTGGATCTGTATCCATGTTGGTGGACTCTGAGATAATGTTTTTGAGAAATTTATGCTGGGGTGGGTTGAATATTTCTCCTTACCATTTGTTTTAGCTATGGTTTGTCTCAGGAGTGATCAGGCCCAGTGCCACGGAATGTGCAAGCTCTGCAATTGCACAGGGCAGCAAACCCGGTGGGGCGGCATCAGGAGCAGGGAGAGGCCAGTGTTCCTGCCGATGGACCCAATCCCACTGGCGGTGGAAGATTTTCGTTTTTTATGCTGCCAGTGGATCGGGTTCACCGGCGGCAGAACAAGCAGGAAGCAGTTTCGTACCGAGGGAGGGATGTCACTTTGATCGACGTGGCTATAATGCAGCTCTTCCCACCAAGACCTGAAGAAAAATTCACATCCAGGTGCCCCTCCTCTTTCTTGCCTGCGCAGCCCCAGAAGAAAACGTTGCCAAAGCTGCACAGGCAAGAAGGAGGAGGAGCAAGTAACGTTTGTAGCAGGGCTGTCCACCTCACAGCGGCCTGAGAAGAGGAAGGCTGGTAGCAGGGCTGCTGCAGATCCCAACTTGCATCGGTCAGAGAAGCCAATCCTGTGGTGACCCGCAAAGTGGAGGCCAAGAGGTGAGAGAGAGGCTGAGGCCCTGTAGAGTGTGTGTGTGTGTGTGTATGAGAGTGAGTTGAGAGATTGTGTGTGAGAGCGAGGGAGTTGAGAGATTGTGTGTGGGAGTGAGAGCCTGTTTGATCAGAGAGACAGCATGTGAGAGCTTCTGTGCATGTCTATATGTGTGTGTGAGACAGCGTGTGAGTTTGAGAGCATGTATGTTTGTGAGACAGCATGCAAGAATGAGATCCTGTGTATTTGAGTGAGACAGCATGTGAGAGAGCCTGGGTGTCTGAAAGAGACAGCATGTGAAAGAGAGACATTGTGTACTTATGTTTATTTATTTATTTATTTATTTAAATAATTTATATACCGGAGGTTCCTGTATAATATACATATCACCCCGGTTTACAAGGAACAGTAACTATCGCTACATTTAGCGGTTTACATAGAACAGAATTAGAAACAAAGTTTTTACATTGAACAAATGAAGTAAGCAAGTTTTTACATTGAACAAACGAAGTGAACAAGTTTTACATAGAACAAAACTAATCAAAGTAAGCAAATAGTGTATAATATTAGACCGTTAATAAACATGCAGTTAAATAAATCAATAAATAACATGGCATGTGGGAGTGAAAATAAATAAATCAATAAATAACATGGCATGTGGGAGTGAAAATACTTTTCTTCCTGTTCTTGGCTCTAGGGGAAAGCTTGTTTGAACAACCAAGTCTTAAGTTTCTTTTTAAATGTAGTGTGGCATGGTTCCAGACGCAGGTCTGGAGGGAGAGAGTTCCAAAGTGAAGGGCCCGCTGTAGATAGTGCACGTTTCCTCAGAACGGATTTCGCCGGTTGTGTGATTAGTCTGTTCTGATAAGCGCTTCTGGTTGGTTTCACGGATGTGTGTAGTTGAATTTGAAATGTTAAGTTGAGAGGTGCGATGTTGTGTAAGGCCTTATGTATCATCATTAAAGACTTGAACTGGATCCTGTATTTAATCGGAAGCCAGTGGAGGTGGTAGAGGATTGGGGTGATATGATCTCTTTTTTTTTTTTACTTATGTATGATAGAGAGCATTTTATTTTATTTATTTATTACTTTTCTATACTGTCATTTGGAGCATGCCATCACAACAGATTACAAATAATAATGGAAATAAAATAATCTGTAAAATAATAAATTAGTACTAAAAATCATTAAGACAATTAATTTACACAATGTATAAAAGAAAAGCAGCAAGTAAATTAAGTAACTAAGTAAAATAAACAAGTGCTAGCCTTCAAATTCCTAAAAACGCTACAAAAATAATTTATTTATTTTATTTAGAACCTTTTATATACCGGTATTAGAGGGGACATCATACCGGTTTACATTTGAACAGAAAGGATTGAAATTACATGATAACAGGGAGAGTGAACTGGGATGGGGATAACAAGGAGCAGCGTGGAAGGAAAGATTAACGTAACAATAACAAGCATAAGTTAACAGTATAATTAATTAAATTCCTTAATATAAGGGAGTTGCGTTCACCAGGAAGCAGTGCAGGGATGGGGTGGAAAGGGAATCTATAGGGGCGGTGGGGTGGAAAGGGAATGGATGGGGTGGATAGGGTGGAAAGGGTGGGGTGGGGTGGAGAAGGAAACTATGGGGCGGTGCAGGGATGGGGTGAAAAGGGAAATCTATTCTGAATAGGCCTGTTTGAATAGTAGCGTTTTTAGTTTCTTTTTAAATTTGAATAAACATGGTTCGAGGCGCAGGTGTACAGGGAGGGAGTTCCAGAGAGAAGGGCCTGCAATAGAGAGAGCACGATCGCGAGTGGAGGAGAGGTGGGCTGTTTTCAAAGAGGGAACATGTAGGGTGCCCATGTTGATGGATCTGGTGGGGCGGGTGGACTGTGGGGTGTTGAAGGGGATGTCGAGCCAATTGGAGTTGTGGGTGTGGATAGATTTGTGAATTATGGTCAAGGTTTTGTAGTGAATGCGAGAGGTAATGGGGAGCCAGTTTAGGTCTTTGAGGATAGGGGTAATGTTTTCGTGTTTGCGTGTGTTGGTGATAAGTCTTGCTGATGCGTTTTGCAACATTTGTAAAGGTTTTATGGTGGAAAAGGGGAGTCCTAGGAGGAGTGCGTTGCAGTAATCCAATTTGGAGGTTATGGTGGCTTGTATTACTGTGCGGAAATCTTGGGTGTACAGTAGGGGTCTGAGTTTTTTAAGTACGTTGAGCTTGAAAAATCCTGTTTTGAGAATGGAGTTGATGTACGGTTTCATACTTAGTTGATGGTCAAGGAAGACACCGAGGTCCCTAACAAACGGTTGTGCTGTGAGGAGGTTAAGTGTGGGGTTGTTGGGCTGCAGGGGGGTGGGGGAGGATTGCGAGGAGATGAGTAGGAGTTCAGTTTTATTAGTATTAAGGGCAAGGTGTAGGTTAGTGAGCAGTGAGTTAATGGCCGTAAGACAATTTTGCCAGTGTTCTAGGGCATCAGAAATAGAGGTGTGGATGGGGATAATGATCTGAACATCATCAGCGTAGAGGTAGAATTTGAGCTTGAGTTCAGAGAGGAGTTGGCAGAGTGGCGTGAGGTAAATATTAAAAAGGGTGGAGGAGAGCGATGAATTAATAATATCAAAAAACTATATCGCAATAATAAATAGCTCAAGAAATAAAATCAATAAAATAGTAAAAAATAATCCAGCAAAATCAACTAGTGTGGTGTATGAATGTATGTATGTAGAGTGAGATCTCTGTGTGTGAGCATGTGAGTATGAGAGCCTGTGCTTGTGAATATGTGTGAGAGAGAGACAGCATGTGAGAATGAGAGCTGAGTGTGTATTTGAGGGAAGTAAAGAAGAAGACAGGTAGATAGAGAAGTAGAAAAATAAAAGATCCTGTAAAAGGAATTGGCAGAAGACCGAAAAAGGGAAGGTGGAAAAAAAAAAGCCTGTGACCAACCAAAAATCCTAAATTACAGAACTATGACTGGAAAAGTCCTACATTGAATTCTGAATGAGAGAGATTTATGAAAGAATTGTATTGTAAAAAACGGTCCTAGGAAGCAAACAGATTCTCACCCTGATTCACGAAGGGAGTTAGCGCTTTGGGTACCCAGTCTTCAGACAACAGAAAAAAAAAAAAGCCAGGCAGGATGGAAGGTTGTGCACATATTCTCTTCCCATGGTCCTGCCTGGATCTTGGCCTTTTGGCTGAGAGAAGGTGACCCATCCAGGCTGCGAACAGCGAATGACTGGCCTTGAGCTTAGTTGAGACTGCGGAGGGTCTACATCACTGAATGTTAAACAAGCCATGTGCCTAGTGGAGCTGTAAACCTAAGCCAGGAAAAGCCCTTCTACCAAGAGAGAGGAACCGAACAGTGGCAGATCCGGAGGTGGAGCGGTCCCCCAGGAGGAAGGGAACCTCAGGAGCAGATCGGGACATGACCCTGGTCTCCCCAGAGCAAGGGGTCCCCTGCAGCATTCCAGGAGGTGGAGTTGGGTCTCCCAGGAGGGTGTGGACCCTAGTGACAGACCGGGAGGCAGAGTCAAGCCTCTAGGAGGGTGTGGACCCCAGCATTGGCACAGACCTTTCAGTGGAGTGGAAGCAGCACCGAGATGGCAGCGGTTTAGATACAACGGCAACCCAGGCCAACTCTGCTCGCCAACCCAGTTGCATCTCTTCACATGGGTAAGACTTGGGAAAAAAAAGGGGGGAGGATAAAAATACTTGATTAAGCGGGAACTCAAGAGGTCCCTCAGTTCTATAAGGTGATATACTGTGGGGGCCAACAATCCCAAATATTAAATGTTCTTGCTACCTTGTAGAAATGTATATAGTTGTGTGGCTGAGACTATTAACCATGAGTAGATAAGTGAGCTGCTTGACATCCTATTAGCGATGTACATAGTCATGTAGAAATGTGTATACTTGTATAGTCTAATAAACCTTTATATATTTGTACATACTGCCAGCCTTGTTCACAGTCCCATTTGTTTTCCTGGGGTGAAGGGGGGGAAATCCCACCCACTAACACCTTCTTCCCCAGGTGGAGGCACCAGGCGCCAAGAATGTGAGGACCGATGGAGTCCGCCCTAGTGGGGTTCCTGTCAGGTCGGTTCTGGACCCAGGAATGCCCCGCGAGGTAAGCGGTTAAGGGGGCATTACACCCTCTAATTTTTTTTCTCCAGAATATTTACTGTCGGGATGATCCCTGCCTCTGGAACTCAGATCCTCTGTGGCATCCTTGAAGGGGCTGCCTCATGACTGCCCAGTCATGATGCCCCAGGGTCTATCCACCGCTATCTCCCATTTCAGAGAGCTGTCCACTAACCTCTGCAGCATCAGATAGGTGGAGTTCCACCAGGTGCCACCATCTCGATCTAAGCAGCGCCTCCCTGTGGCAGAGACCTCCCGCTGTCGTGGCTGAGGCTGGTGGGGTGCTAAAGGTTGCTGTGTTGCAAGGTCTCTAGATGGAGCCTCCCAGGGTGGGCTGTTTGATTTCCACTTCCCTGATGAGTGTCCTGCACAGGAATGGGGTCCAGGACCCAGCCAGCAAAATCTCCCAGGGTAGGGAGAGGAAGCAGAGAGAAATTTCAGATAACTGTCCTGAGGGAGGATACCTTGGAAATAAACAATTCCTGATGTACAAGTTTAACAAGGTTATTTTTACCAAAAATAAAAGGATCAGAAGTAATCTTGTAGCAAACAATACAAGTATTCAAGTTCTTTAGCAAGTACCTTTGGAATAATACTTCAAAAACGTTTGTTACCCACAGACAATTAAACAATTAGACATTGTAAATACTTTCCAAATATTCTTTTACAGTAGCAGTGCAAAAACAATGTTAACACATTTGTTTCCATGAAGCTTCTTCTTGGATCAGCTCAAAGTCAGATAAGTATTACTTTTATTCTTATTCTTTGTGCGTTGGTCTTCACTTTACTCTGTGTTTTACCTTAGATCTATAGCATAAGACATTAACTCTTTGTGGGTACTTTTTCTCTTTTCCAGGCAATTCTAAAAACCTAGAGTCCCTCTTTTTGTCTTTTGTGTTTGCTGTTCACTTTCAGTGTTGTCCGTCACTTTGTATTACATTCCTATTGATCTCAATTAGATTCTCCTAGTCTGGCCAGACCTAAGCTGTTATTTTCTTTCGTAGGTGTGGGCACACACACTTATCTGGAATCCAAGCTCAGTCCGTTGTGATGCAAGCTCCGATGCGAGGGTCTCTAGCACAGCAACCGTCTCCTCCAGGTGATGGGTCCTGAGGTCGCTGGCATCTGGTCTTCCTCTGTCTGTGTCCACCTCCAGGGAGGTACTGTTAGTGTTTGAGGTAGTTGTGGGTGGATCCCTGGGCCTGTGGCAGATGACCACGCCCCCGGGGGAAGATCCCGAGAGGGACCACCGGTCAGGCTCAGAGTATGGAGACAGACACACACTAGTTCTTTTATTAGACAGTATATTGAACCACCAGAGGTGGCAGTAGTGAGCTGGAAGTGCCCGGCTGGGCTGTAGTCCCTCAGGCACTGGAACAGCGATCCCAGGATGGCTGAGCTGTAGAGAAACTGAAATATAGTGAGTAGGCAGGATATGCAGAGTTCAGGAACAGAACCTGATGGTAACTCTCACACAATAGTCTCTTAGAAGCAGCCCAGGAGCTGGAAATGAATTAGGCCCTCGAGGAGCGAGTACCTGGTTCCAGGGAAGGCTCTGAGAGAGAGATGGTAACTCACTGGTGTTGTAGGCAGCGGTGACTTCCTGGCAGAAGTGGTATTCAGTAGCAGGTCCGGGAACGTGAGCCCTCGAGGAGCGAGTACCTGGTTCCAGGGAAGGCTCTGAGAGGGAGATGGTAACTCACTGGTGTTGTAGGCAGCGAAGACTTCCTGGCAGAAGTGGTATTCAGTAGCAGGTCCGGGAACGTGAGCCCTCGAGGAGCGAGTACCTGGTTCCAGACTGCGACCTGAAAAACAAGAGAGAGAGCAAGGCCGCCGAGGAGCGGGTACCCCTGGTAAAGTCCGAGGAGGCAGAGTAGCAAGGTAAGCGGAGAGCGAATCCCATCCGCAGCGATACCTGGAGAAAGCCCTTGCTAACTCGATTAGTTAGCGAATTCAGAGACCTTAAGTATCCGGTGAGGATGACGTCATCTCAGGGGGACGCCCCTGAGGTTCGCGCCACTGCTGGTACTTGAGTCGGGGCCGCGCCACGCGCGCGCCCATAGGCTTCTGGGAAACATGGCGGATTGCAGCGTCTAGCCGGTCCGGGGACGCCGGAGGAGGTCGGCAAGATGACGCCGCCGCGGCCAAACTTCCATCAAGCAAAGAGGTAAGGTGGGCGTAGTGGAGACGTCGGGCAGCGACGATCGCAACAGGTACCTACTCCCTAACTATAACAACCCAAAAAAAAAAAAAAAAAAGATTACCTCCCTGGCACAGAGTTGTCTTCCGCAAGCTAAAAGTCTTTCTACTGCGGGTGTCCAGCTGCTGGGTGAAACTGTTTAATCTAGCTAAAGAAAATAAATGATAATCTGGAAATCCCTGTCTTTAATTTTTGGGGAACAGCAGTTACTTTACACAGAAAACAAAATCCCATCCCCTCTAATTAGAAGAGGCAAAAAAAAAAAAAAAAAAGACTGCATTCCTGTTCAATGTCTTATACTATTAATTAGCCTGCCCCTTCTTTCCCTTCCTTTCTCTTTCAAATCTCCCAGGGACACAGTAACTTGGTAACCGCAGTGTTTCTGGTTTCTGTAGCTGTTCCCCTCTGCTGCAAGCTCGCTCCACCAGAAATGCTTTTTGGAGCTTGACAGAGCTGACGGCCAGAACTTCTGCCTCCTGTAAAAGCCTCCTGCCTTCTGCTCAATTCCCCATACGGAAAACCTTTTTCTCCCAGAGCAAGTCCTTGCTCCACTGACATCACTATAAAACAGTGCCACTTTTAAAATCTTTACTACTTCCCCTGGTATTTTCAGTTTTTAAACATTTTAAAGACACTGGCACTTATTAAGGAAGGAATCAGCACTTCCGAATCGCCCAACGCTGAGCGATTCCTGTAGTACTTGGGGGGGGGAGGGGTCCAGCCCCAGGACAAACCTCACTGCCGGATGCAGCAAGCGGGCAAAGCAACAATTTACCCCGGCAGTCCCCATCTTCCACTGCCCCTGTCATGTTTGCATCATCACCGTCATCACAAAGGACCCTGCCTGAATTCTCCTGGCTCTCCAGGCTAGTAGCTGCCACCCTTCCAGCATCTTTCTTATGGCCGATGGGATACTGTACGAGCACCTGGGAATTCAGCGCAGTCCCCACTAGTGTTGCTGCTGCCTGCCTCGATTAGCTCCTACCAGGGAGAGGAAAGCTGGTGAAATGCAGTCTCCTCTGCTCTCTCAGCCATCTGCACTTGCACACGCGTATGGCATTGATTGTAGAGGGTGGGGGTGGGTGGGGGGAGGAATAATACTGTCTACTAAATGCAGTGCTGGAGGGATGAGGGTAACACATGCGGGAGATGCTTACAGCTCTCGTTCTCCACGGCCTGCAGCGGCCGCTCATCCAAAGCAATTCTTTCTGCAGAGCTCCTTGTTGTGTTACTGCCTTGGCTGCTGCCTGCCTCTTGTTGCAGGGCAGTGATACCGGTGAACACCACCCCTTTCCCTCTACGCCTGGTTGTCATTCTATGCTTTGGAAAATTCACTTCTCAAACTTAACTTTATTGGAGCAATACAAATCCAGTAACTGGGTGGAATTAACGACCACTGTCGGGGCGATAGCCTTCTAGTCCCTTAAGGGAAGAGACCAGCAGCCTAAAAAGCCCATCATGACAGCGGGTAAAGAGCACCATGGCCCCCGCCTGCTCTACCTGAGTTTACCCCGTCTAGGGTTAGCAATCGGCCCCATTTGATCCAGTCATGGTTTTAGCCCCCACTGCATGCAGGGAACTGTAGTTCTGATGGTCCCAAGCAAGGCACAGGGTGTACAGGTCCCAGTGTGCAGCAGGGTAAAACCAGGGTGGGGTGGGCATTATTAAACTTTAATTGGGGGGGGGGGGGGGGTTTGGGGTTGTGCACTTCCTCCTAACTACTTTTAATAGTTTCCTTTTATGATAAAAGTTCCTGTCACAGTTTTAAGTCTTGTTTTAAGCCAATTTCAAACTCAAAATGTGGAGAAACCCGAATGAGGCCTGCCCGGCATTTCTCTGGCTCAGCGAGATTGCGCACTTCCCCTTCCCTGGCTCGTACGTACTGCCTAGGCCAATATGGCCCCAGTTTGGATTTTCCCTTGCTCACGCCCACCTGCAAAGCCGCCTCAGTGTTTTCAGCCTACAACATGAACGCAGCATTTCCTTCAAGGCGAGAGACTCCTCGGGGCGATTCTCCTTCCACCCAGAGCCTGAGCTTGCAGTGATGGCCAAGACAAGAAATGTTTCCTTGCAGTATCACTGAAAAAGCAAAGCTTGGAGACAAGTTGTTATTAAGCCATTATAGGATGTAATTTCAGATGCTTGAGCTCATGAAAAACCCAGTTCTGATGATGGGCTCTGCATGCAAGACACACAAGGGCAGCCTGGGCCAAGATTTTAATGAGTAACACTTTTTTTTAAATCTAATCATTCATCAGGTGGAAGAGGAAGGCCATTGGTATGGCAGGTAACGCCCCATGGTATAAATCAGTTAACACATTAGTAAAACAGAAATCCAACCACCCTGCTGGAAGAAGAAATCTTAACTCAACAGTTTCTTTATTTACCAGATGTTCTCTTCTAAAGTCACAGGTGTTTAAGTGACATTTAGGTGTAGCACTGAAGAAGATTAATTGCGGAGGAGAAAGGCTGCAGTCCAATTCAGAGCACTGCCCATGGTCATACAGCAAGTGGCATTGGTAGAATTTGAACCCAGATCTCCAAAATAATGAGTCCTATCCATTAAGGCCATTTTGCAAGCACTAAAAATAGTGCACTATGTACTAAAATTGTAATGTGCACATTAAAATGGTGCCCCCCAATCTGTTAACATGTAAAATGAGTGCATACCCAAAACGTAAACGAGGGCATATTGTATGGAAACGAGGCATTACTGGGCTCACATCGCATAGTGTCATGGGCTTATACTCCAGTCGCTATTTACCGTGAGCCTGACAAAAGCCTACATGAAACACCCGTCTTAATCAAGATGTTCACTTTTCACCAGGAAATCCCCCAAAGTGAGAGGGGGAAGTTAGCAGGCGGGGCCGTCCAATAAAGATAATGCTGCAGATCTCACGTGTCCCAGCCTCCCCTCTATCCTTCCCAGTTCCCATCCTCTTCCTCCCTTGCAAGAATGATGCGCAGTCCCCTTCAGCGCAGTGCAAGCCCACCCTTCCCAGACAGAGAATGATGAAGCCCCCCTCTTCGGGCTACCCTAAGCCTCGCCTGCCCTCCGCTCCCCTTCTCTCTGGAATGGGTGCCTATTTTTCAGGCGTTCCCTTTCTTTGCCAGCAGGCGGGGCCGCAGAGCCATCCCAACAGCGCGGCTTCCAAGCTCGGAATCGCGTCGCCTACCTGTCCCTTGCTACGCAGCACCGGGGCCATCGAGGAAGCTCGGGGGTCTTCTGCTGCTGAAGGAAGAAGGGACCTCCAGGATGGGGGTCTCGGTCTGCACCCGGAGAGGGCTTCGTCGTTCTTGTGCAGGCTAGGGGGAGAAATCTGGAAGGGGGTTTGCTCTGGAAGGGACTGCGTGTAGAGAAGGGGATCTGAAAAGGGGGTGGCCTTGGAGGGGGGGGGGGGGCTTCCACAGTTGTCCTCTGGCAGCGAAGGGGTGTTGAGACTTATATGGGGCAAATGGAGCCTGCAGTGGGACAGAATTCAGTACAAGCTCAATGGGAGATTGGGTGGGGAGGGCAAGGTGGAACCAGCCCATCGACTTTGGACACGACAGGGGGGCAGCACAAGGCTGAAGGTGCCTAGGGGGCGCATGAAAGGGCAAAAAGTGCCCTTTCAAAATTCTGCCAGCCCCTGCCTCACCGTGCCACCCTCCCGACGCCCCCCTTGTGGTCCAGCGGAGGACCCGGCAGCGATCTGCCGCTCCCAGGGCCTCGGTTGCCACTAAGCAAAATGGCGCCGGTGGCTTTTAGCCCCTACCATGTGACAGGGGCCAACCAATGGCACTGGTAGCCCCTGTCACATGATAGGGGCTAAAGGCCACCGGCGCCATTTTGCTTAGTGGCAGCCGAAGCCCTGGGAGCAGCAGATTTCTCCCGGGCCCCCACCTGGACCACCAGGTATTTTGTAAGTTTTCTTTTAGGGGGGGGTAGGAGTCAGGGCTGCGACCGGGGGCGGGGCGGCACAAGGCTGAAAGTGCCTAGGGCGCTCAGTCCCCTTGCACCGGCCCTGGTTGGAGTTGCATCAAAGGTGAGCATAAGGCTTAATGGTTAAGGGTAGTAACTGCTGCATCAAGCAAGTTACCCCAATGCTTATTTACTCAGACTGCACAGATCAATACCTTGTTGGTTGTTGTCTGAATGTAAATCCTGTTTTCCACATTTCCCCCTGCCGTTGAAGTAGACAGCAACGCCGTATATGCATTCAAAGTGATGTATCAGGCTTAATAGGTTTAGCGAGTAAAAGCCGTAATAAGCAAGCTACCCCCACACCTATTTGTTTACCCAGATTGTGAAGTTCAGTCCTTGTTGGTTGTTGTCTAAAAGCAAATCCTCTTTTCCACATTTCCCAATATATCTTAACACAGTAGAAACCTAACAAAAATAAAAACATCACACCTCCACCCTGATCATTCCAACCATTAAATTACAACTCTAGAACTGCATTAAACTACCTGATACTGATTTATCTAAACACAGGCTGCCTCCCCACAGGGACAAAGATGGTGACAGGGTTTGTGTGTGTATGTGGGGAGGGGGATTTGTCAGTGTTGGTGTGTGTACACGAATTGGAATGCTAGCAGCAGTGGTGGTGTGTGTGTGTGTGTTGGGGGAGGTGATGGCGGTAGTGTATACGGACGGGTTAGGCAGCAGGGGTGATGGTGTTTGTGTTTAGGGGGTTGGCAGTGGGGATGGGAGGTTTGCATGGGGTTTTGGCAGGGATGGGCAATTGTGTGTGTGTGTGTGTGTGGCGGTATGGCAGTGGTGGAGGTGGGGGGGGGGTCTTGGTGACAGTGGTAGGGTGTGCATGGGGAGGTTTTGCAATGATAGTGTGTGTGCATGGGGGGGAGGTTTGAAGGTGGTGATTTGTGTGGGGGGGGATTGGTGGTGGTGGTGGTATCTGTGTATGGGGTTGGTCATGATGTGTGGAGTTTGGTGGCAGTAGTGTGTGTGTGTGTATGTGTGTTTGGCAGTGGCAGTGTGTGTGGAGGGGTTTGGTGGCAGGGTGTGGGGCAGTTTGGCAGCGGGGGTGGGGTGTGTATGTGTGTGTGTGGGGTTGACGGCAGTGGTGGCGTGTGTTGTTGGGGTGTGGGGGGGGATTGTGGTGGTGGTATCTGTGTATGGGGTTGGTCATGATGTGTGGAGTTTGGTGGCAGTAGTGTGTGTGTTTGGCAGTGGCAGTGTGTGTGGAGGGGTTTGGTGGCAGTGGTGGCAGGGTGTGGGGCAGTTTGGCAGCGGGGGTGGAGTGTGTGTGTGTGGGGTTGACGGCAGTTGTGGCGTGTGTTGTTGGGGTCTGGGGGGGGGTTGGTGCTGCTGTTAGGCTGTGTGAGGGGGTTTGGTGGTGGTGGCTGTGTGTATGGGGAGGGTTTGGAGGTGGACGTTCTGTGTGTCTGTGGGGATTTGGCGGTGTCGGGCAGAAGAGTATTAAAGATTCAGTGCACTTCATTTGCACAAGCTTGGTTTTTCTCCCATCTTTGAGACAATGGGGAAAACTTTTAATAAATCCGAACCTAATGTGTATTCTTTTGTAATTAATTTTTTTTTCCCAAAGATCTATTTTTTTAAGAAAATGAAACAAAGAAAAGGTTACATGGTTGTACGTATATAGCGAGGATCCGAAGCTGCGCGCGGTGGCAGATTCTGCTCACTGTTACTTGCAAACCATTAAAAGGCTGAAATGCCTGCCACAGCAATAGCATGATCACAGGAGTATGTGCTGATATTTAATTTTCACACAAGTTAAATATCACTGATAATTAACTGTTAGAAGTTTATTTTGAAACGACATTTCACTGGGCTAGCAGACCTTTACAACATAATTAAAGATTTTCTCATTGTAATAGTGCCCTATCACTGTTCTGAAGGCATTTAAGAATGGCCTGTCTGCTGTGTAACAGGCTAGTTATTTTTTCCTCTTGCCTTTTTCTTGTTTTGCCTTCTTTTCTTTCCCTGTAAGCTAAACAGATGTGCTTAGTTTTTGGGTACTTGCCAGGTTCTTATGGCCTGGATTGGCCACTGTTGGAAACAGGATGCTGGGCTTGATGGACCCTTGGTCTGACCCAGTATGCCATGTTCTTATGTTTTCTAATGTCAGTGAATTCAGTCTACGCAGCATTAGCCGGCACGATTGTCATCTGTAACGCCCGGAAATATCGCCAGTGCCAGCCTTGGCTGACGCTCCAGTATCGACAAGGAAAAGTTCATAGACCGCCCTTTAGTGCTACTTTCATTCCGTCAGCTCCGAGGCTTCTCCTGCCAGGTCCCTGAACAAAACAGATTGCCCCGAACCTTGTCTCGTTGGCAAGAGCTGAAGCAGCAGCGCTACGGCCACGGGCCTTCCCTGCAAATCGCAGGTTCATTTAAGATGGCTACCAGCCCCACCCGCTCATCGTCTCAATTCAGATTCTTGTAACTTTATTGGCAAGAAAATGTTTACGTCTGTTATCAAATTTGTAGATAGAATGATTAAAACAAAAACGGGGAAGAAGAGAAAAAAAATTACAGAATAGTAACAGCAAAGCTACAGTGCAATAACGTGGAGAAGTCTCAAGTTCTGGTAATCTGGAGTGTTTGCTGCTTCTTTCAGAGCAGGGAAGCAAAAGCCTTATTTGTCTACATCATCTTTCGTGTTTACACAAGGTTACCAAAAATCACTTCTGCGCTACTTGCTCTACACTGAATAGTATTATAATTTAATAGTATAAAATCTGGCTAGTTTTATATTTAATACGAGAAGTAATATGATGTTCATCTAACAGCTACCAACATAATCAACTCATTGGCTTTCTGGTTGAAATTCTCTATAAGAGAGCATTGTTGGGTTGCTGTAGGAAAGTCTGTGCTGTGACTGCCTTGACATGCCCATACTTTGGATAACTGGAGTGCCAGTGGGATACCAGAGGTGCCAGTTTGACACTATCATATGAGAATACAAATTGTATAAAATAAATTCATATGCACAGTTGCAGAGCACAGCAGATAATAACACATGCACTTGAACAGTGTGGTATGAGCTGCTATAGTAACCCAACAGCATAAGACAGTTTTCAAGAAGAGTGGTTCATAGTCCCAGCATGCACTCCGTCCACCTATGATTGCATTTGATCCCTGGAGATGGTCGACGAATGGATAAGTTAGACAGAAGACTTTGTGCAGTGACCTGAGGCCTTGCTCAGACACAAAAGGGTTCCAGCAGGTCATACAGATACCCAAATGGCTTAAAGTCTATTCTGGGAATAAGAGATCTGAAAATCAATAAGATATTTGTCCAGCACCAAGTGCATTGAAACCAAAATAGTAGTAACAAGTTGGTTTTCTGTAGCCTCAGCAAGCACAGGCTAAAATGTAATACCAAATAAAGTCTATTACAAGGTAAACCGACAAAGAGAATTGTTCAGTAGTATCTTCAAATCAGAGATATAAACCAAGTCCTTAGCTTCAGCATCAGACAAAATGATAGTGACATCTCTGTAGTAGTGGAGAAGCTAGGCTGGTAGAACTCATAGTTAGAAACGACCTTAATATTTCAAATCATCATTTTAGTTTTGAATTGCACAATAACCATGGTGTGGCATTTCCAAGGATGCTGAAAATGTGATCCAATCTATCTGCCTTCAATTACGTAGCAGCAGAGCAGCAAGCCCAACGTTTGCATGCATTAACTCCCACCTAAGCACCGAGAAACCTTAACTAAAGGAACGGAAAGTCAATCTGAAATGATAACCCCCCTCTTACAATCAAAGAACGGTCAGGCGAGCACCAGGAAGGGCTAAGAGCATTATCAAAAAAAAGGGAAGACAGATCTGTAAATCAAGGACAGAAGGGAAGCTGGCACGCTTCATCTGCTAAAGAAGATGCAGAGTTATTGACACATCGTGCCCTGGAACACATTCCATGCTAAAGAAATGTCTGCAAGTATAGAAAGTGGCATGGATGATATGAATGAGCAAATATTAAGCCTTCCATCAACTGATTGCAGTTGGAACCATGCTGGTTCTTGACTCTCTGATTTAATGTATGACAATGTAATTGCATTATAGCGGGTCCACTCTCAAAAAAAGTTGCTTTTGGAAAAAATATGAATGGAAAACATGAAGATAATGTCACGGAAAATGTGATATAACCATTACCCATATTTTCCAGCCAAATTCACTTCATGCTTATGGAAGGTGCTATAACTTGCTGTTCTCAATGATCACTTCAACAGAAAAAAAAAATTATTCATTGAAGAGTACAGGGCCGAGATCATAAAAATTATTTTGTCACTAAAGATGCTTATGTACTTCAGTTTGCATGTGCTCAAATGCTACTGAGCATGCTAAAACAGCACTTAATGGGCAATGCACTTAATTTTGGGGGGCACATACTAAAATATTGCCTCAGTAAAGCTTGAACTGTAGAGATGTGCAGAGATGTGTTTCAGCTTGTTTATTCATTTCCTAGGATACACTCATTCATTTGGTTCATTTGAAATGAAAAATATATTATTTTATTTGTTCATTTGTTTCCCATTAAAGTCAATAGGGGAAGAAATGCAGCCTACTGGGATTTTCTAATAGACATCGATAGAAGGGTGCACCAAGACAGCGTCGACGTGGCATCAAACGTGGCATGGATAACCCAAGGAATTGTAATGGTGTAAAATGGTAATGGCAGGAGCAGGAGATTTCCAAGGCATCGTGAGAGGAGAAAAGCAGTAGCAAGAACACACCAAGGCCCCAAAGGAGGGACGAAGGGCACCAATCCTGCATTAATCTTGCAGGCAGCACAAGAGGGGCAAAGTGGCACCAACTGTGACATGAACAGCTCAGGGCACCATGAAAGAGGGAAACAAGCATCAAAGGCATCAAGAAAAACTCCAAGGCACTGATAAAGGATCAAGTAGCAGGAAGAGGAGCACGAAGACCCCAAACCACCATGAGAATTGCAAATCAGATACCCACAATGCCAATACCCCAAGGCACCAAATGAGAGGCAAGGGCACCAACCAAATTGGTACAAAATTCTAGGCAGGGAAAAGCCTGAGGAAATCCCTGGAGGAAGCCTGATGTATTTTCCATATGGCATCATTTGGGAAAGGAGCTGATGGTTTAGGCTTGGAGTTGATCTTTCCCTATACTGTGATATAATCTCAGCACTGTCAATATCATCTGCCTCCTATACTTCCTACTGGAGGCTAAGATGCTACTTTCTATAGGCCCTATATTCTCTTCAGCCACTAGCTGTTCAATATCCTGTAATTTAGGGAACCTAGGACATGATTCTTCTTCTGAATCTGTTTTTGCAAATACTGACTCCATTACCATAGAAGTAGTAATCATGGAGAAGAATGCCACTGGTTTTGGGTGTTGCACTTCTGCTGCATCTGTCCTTGCTCCTGCTCTGCTAATCCCAGCCTTGGATGGCTCTTCTACCTTTTGCTCCTGCTCCAAATTAAGAGGAAGAGGAACAGGTGGAGGTGACATAAGCTCTTCCAATTTTAATTTCTTATGGGCTGAGCCAGCTTCTACTCCTAACTCTCAGCAGCTAAAAAAATCCCTCTTGAGTTTGGGGGCAGGACTCCCTTTTTTCTCACTGCTACTACTGATTGTACTTCTGACAGGTTGAGTTGGCTCTGCAAAGTTATCTAATCCTTTGTCCCTGATATTCTTCTGCTCACTGCTCACAGTGGCATGATGGAATTGGAAGTCATGCTGGGGTTTTTGATGTCACAATATAATTTATTGATGTACTATACCACTCACCATCACTATTCCCTAATAGGTGAATTTTAATTTGCCAAAGCCTGGAGATACGTGCGTCTCTTGGGTCTGTGCACACCGCGCAGCTTTTAAGAAGCGTCCGAGTATACGCCTATCTCCTGGTACGCACAGAAATCAAAAGGTAAAAAAGGGGTGGGGCGTAGGCGTGGTCTGGGCAGAGCATGGGAGGGACATGGGCATTCAAGGGAAGGTGACTTGAAATGTGTGCATAAGTATTTACGCACACAAATGCACACTGGGATCCCCTACTGTGTAACTTTACTTATGTAATGGATGCCATGTAAGTTTTAAAATAAAAAAATCAGGGCTAGTCAGCGTGGTTTGAAGGGTTAGGGCTAATAGGGGAAAAGGGAGGAAGGTTAATTAGAGGCTTAGGAAGTTGGGATCCTTTACCTGGGCTAACTGGGAATGGTCTGGGGAAACTGGTAATTGCATCAGAGCTCGTGTCAAATAAAATCCCCCCCCATACGTGGTAGAGCTGGCATTTGCACGCACAAGTGCACATCCATACTAAATTGTGCACACATGTACGCACTACAGGAGATTTTATATCATATATGCATACACACGCATATGCTATAAAATGGCTGCATTCATGTGCATGAGCCTCCACATGCGCGTACTGTTTAAAAGTTACCTCTTACTGACTGAGTGTCTGTCACACACACTTAATCAAGTTGCCAGAATGAGTTCACTTCAGTTCTTACCAAGCACTGCCAAGCAGAACCTGCAGCTTGCCAGTGGCACAAACTCAATATCTACTGTCTGATAGAACTATCCCTCATAATGTGTGCCAAAATACCTTCACCACACCAACACACACACCAGTGGCATACCAAGGGTCTCTGGTACCTGGGGGCCAATGCATTTGTGTGCCTTGAACTAATGCTTAAGGTCACAGAAAATCAGTGGCGGCTCTAGACAGAAGAATTGGGGGGGGGGAGCCAAAATGACATTTCCTCATCACACTTACCTCCATAGCATTGCCCCCTGCTTTAAAATTAGCTATAAAAAAAGTCTTAATAAGAAAGTCCAAAGAGTCTTCAGCATAATTTTAAAAAGCTGACTAGTTTCACACTTCTAGTAAAGCTACTATTTATATTATTTCATAGCCTCATTCAACTAATTCTATGTGGCTATGAGAGTGAAGTCTGGAATTTATAGGAAGGGACAGAATGTCAATACAAATCCTGCACCTCCAGTTCTGTAACTCTGTGCATCCACTGAAATTCCCCCAAACAATGGAGCTTGGATGTTTCCCTTACAGCTCATCATACTAAAAGATATTTTCAAATTCTGGTGTCACCTCACAGTAACAGCAGCACAAACACCTTCCACTGCCAGGCACATTGTGAACTAACACAAAACCCCACAAAATCTCTGCACACAAAACCCAGCAAATAAAAACACTCAAATTCATTACAGCAAACCTATCATAACATAACAGTAGTAACACTAATGACTCAAACAACAACCCTACCAGTAAATAATACACTGGGTCCCAGATTACCAATACACCACCTTCCGAGGAACAAACAAACCCGATTGCTATAGATCCCTACACAGACACTACACGCTAGCAGATTCTCTCATCATGGTCATGTGCACAGAGCAGAGACAGACCCTCACCACATATAGAATAAAGGATCACAAATTAGACAAAAACTGAAATGGAAACACCCAAGAAGCCAGATTCTGTACATAACAATTCCTCAAAAAACAAATAAAATCGAGAAACATAAAGCATCAGTTATAATTGTAAAACCATACTAATAAAAGAATATTTTAAAACTACTGATAAATAGAATTTCTATTAATTAAAATCATATACATTTTTTAAAAATTTCCCAAGCATCAATAAAATATTTCAAAACATCACATATATCAAATAACACACCCAATAATTAAAAACTAATAAGGATTTAAAAAGCCCCTGCTGTCCCCTTCTGTGGGAGCTCTTGATTTCCAGTCACCCTGATATTGTCGAGGATTAGGAGGTTATCCTCTCTCTCTCTCACACATACTCACATGTCCATTCTCTCTCACACATACACTGTCACATACATACACATTCATGCTCTTATACGCACCATAACCTCTCGCTCTCACAGACACTGACACACTCTGAGGCTGTAAGACCCTCTTTACCCACACACACAAGCTCTTTCTCCCCTGGATTCTCTCATATACCCACACACACACTTGATCTCACTCTCACTGGCTCCCTCACATATACACAAACACCCCCCCCCCCCCCAGGCAAGCTCCCAATTATTCTCACATACACACATACAGACCCCAGGCAGGTTCACCACACATGCACACACACACACACACACACTGACCCTCAGGCAGGCTCCCATTCTCATACTGCTCCCACCCCACCCCTCAGGCATGCACACATTCATTTTCACACACACACACACAGACCCCCAGGCAGGCACCAATTCATTCTCACTCACACATACATACACACATAGGCAGGCACCTATTCTCATACAGACAGACCCCAGAAAGATACCCATTCATTCACATACACAGACACATCCTCAAGCAGGCATCATAAGAACAAGCCATACTGGGTCAGACCAAAGGGTCAATCAAGCCCAGCATCCTGTTTCCAACAGTGGCCAAACCAGGCAACCACAAGAACCTGGCAAGTACCCAAAAACTAAGTCTACTCCATGTTACTGTTGCTAGCAATAGCAGTGGCTATTTTCTTAGGGCCAGATTTTATTACATGCGCGCAACCCGGCGAGTACAAATCTATGGAAACAGGATGCTGGGCTTGATGGACCCTTGGTCTGACCCAATATGGCTTGTTCTTATGTTCTTCCGAAATCAGAGCGGCCTGGGAGGGAACTTTCCTTCCACTCCCCCCCCCCCACCTTCCCCTGCCTTCCCCTATCTAACCCGCCCCCAGCCCTACCTAAATCCCCCCCCTACCTTTATTTTGTGATTTACGCCTGCCTCTGGCCAAGTGCCGGTGCGCCGGAGGCCTCGGTCCCACCCCCGGACCAGCGCCCCGCCCTCGCCCCTGCCCCCTTCCCGCCCCTTTTTCAAAGCCCCGGGACAGACGCTCGTCCCGGGGCTTGCGTGCGTCGCCGAGCCTATGCAAAATAGGCTCGGCGCGCGCAGGGACAAGTTTTAGGAGTTACACACGTAACCCTTTGAAAATCTGCCCCTTAGTCAACTTAATTAATAGCAGGTAATGGACTTCTCCAAGAACTTATTCAAACCTTTTTTAAACACAGCTACACTAACTGCACTAACCACGTCCTCTGGCAACAAATTCCAGAGCTTAATTGTGCGTTGAGTGAAAAAGAACTTTCTCTGATTAGTTTTAAATGTGCCCCATGCTAACTTCATGGAGTGCCCCCTAGTCTTTCTATTATCCGAAAGTGTAAATAACCGAGTCACATCTACTCGTTCAAGACCTCTCATGATCTTAAAGACCTCTATCATATCCCCCCTCAGTCGTCTCTTCTCCAAGCTGAACAGCCCTAACCTCTTCAGCCTTTCCTCATAGGGGGGCTGTTCCATTCCCCTTATCATTTTGCTTGCCCTTCTCTGTACCTTCTCCATTGCAACTATATCTTTTTTGAGATGCGGCGACCAGAATTGTACACAATATTCAAGGTGCGGTCTCACCATGGAGTGATACAGAGGCATTATGACATTTTCCGTTCTATTAACCATTCCCTTCCTAATAATTCCTAACATTCTGTTTGCTTTTTTGACTGCTGCAGCACACTGAGCCGACGATTTTAAAGTATTATCCACTATGACACCTAGATCTCTTTCTTGGGTGGTAGCTCCTAATATGGAACTAACTCAAGCATTAATGTAGGATTTTTGATCTCTCAGGAAAGGCCATATCTTCCTCACCCCCGACAAATGCCAAAGATGTCTTCCCCAGAGGGGTTAATCCCAAGCATTTCAAGGACTCACTGAGCTAAAAGCTGCAAGACAGTGATATAGAATTTTTATTTTATTATATAGAAGAACATCAACAGTTTTAAATAACAATAAATGAAAAAACAGATCAATAAACTTACTTCAATGGAATGCTAATGTGTTTTTAGAGAGATTTTTTTTTATTACAACACCGGATTAAATACTGCTCTGAAGTCAGCAAATGGACTGTGTTTTGATCAAGTTTTGTTGAATTCCAAAATCAAAATATCAAAAATTCGTTTTAATGATTCAGACTCAAGGTTCATAGTTAATATAAATAAAAATGTTATTAGTACTTTAAGGGTAAAGCTAACTGCACAGAACTTACCTCAGTCTTCCTTCTCCTGTATCCTTAACAGAGAGAAACCCGGAACGAGGCTGCCTGCCTCGATGTCTGACAGTGGCGTCCTCACAGAGAGTGATTTGAACCTGAATACTAACAGATCCCGGAGAACCCCCCCCCCCCATCGGTAGAAACATTCTGTAACATTTATTAAATGAAAGCTTCCCGTTCAGCTGTTGAATGTTAGCTCTTTGCAGCCATTGTTTGCCATTGATAAATAAACTGCTGCTCGCGGCGACCAAGCTGTAGCAAAATGTCACCTCCTATGGATAGCAGTGAGTGATTATTATCTGTCCAGTGTCTAACCAATGGTATGGATGCAAGTCATCCCAACATAAGAGTCGCATCCGTACCAACAAGCAGGATTCTCCTTCGGTTTATTGATCAACGGCTATGATGGCTCCAAAGGGCTTCAACTCAACAGCTGAATGGGAAGCTTTCATTTAATGAATGTGAGTATAAATGATAAGTAGCCTCATTCTGGATTTCCTGCTTAAGATAGTAAGAGAAGGAAGGCTAAGATTATACAAATTGCTGAAATAAAGAAATGACGATATCTGTACTGTAAAGAAGAAGAATCATCCATCTTTTGCACAGTTTGATTTTTAATTTGTACATGGGATTAACTTATTTGTGATATGTATGGTAACAACCTACTTGAGTCCTCAGTATGCTCTCACTTCCCCCCTAAGGAAGCCATGTTCGGCCTTTTGTCAGGGTAACGAGGAACTATTCCTGTTTGTGAATTGTGTTCTCAGCAACAAAAAGGTTTATTTAATTATTCTTCTTGATTTGCTATACATTGTGGACTTGAGATACTTTTATCCAAAAAAGGACTATAGCTTCATGATAGTATTTAATGGTTTGAAGAAGCGTGAAGGCACTATGATTTATCTTAATGTATATTGACATTTTGTAGTAATAGTTTTTGTACTTATTTTTTTCTGACGTTTTTGTTATAACTATGTTTATTTAGGAACACTAAATCTATTCTTAATCTAGTTACCTTGGTCCTATAGCCTCACCCCTCTTTGCATCTCCATTCTCCACTCTCTTTACCTCTTGTCTTTTCCTGATTAGTTCAGTTATTTTGTTTTGCTGTAACTTTTTTACTCCCTGACTTCTTCCATGTCCTCCTCCCTTTCTGTTTTATGTAAACCGATGTGATGTCCATGCGAACTTCGGTATATAAATGTTAAATAAATAATAAATAACACTTTATTTATTTATTTATTTATTTATTTGATATTTTTATATACCGTTTTACCAGCAATCAATGCTGACCAAAGCGGTTTACAGTGTAATTAAAAATTATAAAATAAAATTAACTAAGAGTCAATAAAAGAAAAATTCAAAAACTTCAACAAAAGTAAGAATAAAATTACAGTAAATAATATTATCAATAACATAAAATTGAGGTGATATGGGATAAGATATTTTGGCCGTTACTTTATAAAAACTTAAAGAACAAAAATAAAGCCAATTTTAAAATATTCACTTGACCAAATATACTGCATTTTGCCAATTTTGTTTCTTTACTATATATATATATATATTCACACACACACACACAGCAAACAGCAGATTGATCCTTTGGAAATGTAAGCTGTCATGTCCAGGAAGTGATCTCTCCTCTTCTCTAGCTATTATCCATCAGTTCAGTACTCATTGCCTGCCCCTCTCCCAGTTATGCCCTAGCTGAATAAACTATGTTATGAAAAATGCATGTAGTGTTCCCAAAACGCAATAGTGCCTATTTAACGCTCGTCCGACGCAGAGTGAATGAGTTAGCGCTTATCACATGCAAATGCATGTAAATGAGGCTATTACTCATTCACTCCAAAAGCAAAAAAATAAATGTGCGTCTCACAGATGCACATTTATCGCTCAGCTATTAACGCCTGCTTGGAGCTGGCGTTAATAGCTGAGCGCACTGAAAAAAGTACAGAAAAGCAGAAAAACCACCTGCTTTTCTGTACTTTTTTAAAAGTAAAAAAAAAAAAAGAAATAAAAAACCTCTGCCGGCCGCTTTGAAAACCAACGCCGATGTGCCCGGCATCGATTTTCACAACCGGCCGGCTGCAGTAATGAAAACCGAGTTTATCGGCGTCGGTGTTCATAACCGGCAGACCGCCGGTAACCGTGGGGTCGCGTTAGCAAGGAGGCACTAAGGTCACACAAGCGACCCTATCGCCTCCTTGCTAGCGCGACCCCCACTAATTTGTTTATGGCATGGCGCCCCCCCTTGCGGGCGCCATGCATACATTAAGAAAGCGGGCGCTGAAAAGTCAGCACCCGCTCTCCGCGAATAATATTGCATCGGCCCCATTAGATTCTATGTACCTGGCGTTTAGCATTTTTTCTCACAGTAATTGTATTTCATGTGATGAATGTCTGAATGAGAACTCTGAGTCTACTAAAGGCCTAACCTCTAAATATATCCTCAGGCGACCTTAGCGCCTCCTTGCTAACGCGACCCCGCCGCGGCTGCCTGTTATGAAGACCGACGCCGGTAAACTCAGCATCGGTTTTCATAACCGGCCGTCTGCCAGTAATGAAAACGGACTCAGAGGTTGTTTTTTTTTTTTATATTTTACTTAAAAAAAGAAGTATAGAAAAGCAGTTTTTTTTCCTGCTTTTCTGTATTTCTTTTACCTGCGCTCAGCTATTAATGCCTGCTCCAGGCCAGCGTTAATAGCTGAGCAATAAATGTGTGTCTGAGACGCACGTTTATTTTTTTGCATGTGGAGTGAATGAGTAATAGGCTCATTCACGTGCACTTGCATGTGATGAGCGCTATTACATTCACTCTACGTCCAACGCAGGTTAAATAGGCGCTGATCCCGCTATTGCATTAGAGGGTGAATTAGCGCCTATTTAACCCATGTCAGAGTGTAGGTCATACACTGAGCTCGGCTGGGCGCACTGTATTGCATCGGCCCCTCAGCTAGAGTAGTCAGAATTAATTCCATTACATGTGCTCTACTCAAATGATTCAACAATGAGTGTTGGGGCTGCCAGAATAAAAGGCAAAGTGAAATGTTAGAAATTCTAGTGGAATCGTAGGCAACCAACTAGCCGGCTCTGTCTGAAAGGCTGTGATGATGCAACCAACTAGCAGCTGGGTCTGTCTAGCATTCTGCAAATATAGAAATAACTAGAAATCCTAGTGGATACACAAGTGATAACATAGCCAGGCCTGTTTGGTACGCTAAGTATCAGTCCTAGGAGATTGGATGTTAGGGCAACAACCACACTAGTTTTGGTAACCCTGCACAGACTGGCATTTACTACCCTTAGCAGACACATAGGGTAACCTGCATGGAGCAGCAGTTACTACCCTTAACAGAAACATGGGGGTTACCTGCATGGAGCAGCAGTTACTACCCTTAACAGAAACATGGGGGTAACCTGCATGGAGCGGCAGTTACTACCCTTAACAGAAGGCATGGGGGTAACCTGCAAGGAGCAGCAGTTACTACCCTTAACAGAAACATGGGGGTAACCTGCATGGAGCGGCAGTCACTATCCTTAACAGAAACATGGGGGTAACCTGCATGGAGCGGCAGTTACTACCCTTAACAGAAACATGGGGGTTACCTGCATGGAGCAGCAGTTACTGCCCTTAACAGAAACATGGGGGTAACCTGCACAGAGTGGTAGTTTCTACCCTTAACAGAAACATGGGGGTAAACTGCATGGAGCGGCAGTCACTACCCTTAACAGAAACATGGGGGTAAACTGCATGGAGCAGTAGTTACTATCCTTAACAGTAACATGGGGGTAACCAGCACAGAGCAGCAGTTACTACACTTAACAGAAACATGGGGGTAACCTGCACAGAGCTGCAGTTTCTACCCTTAAAGAAACGTTACTACCCTTAACAGAAACATGGGATTAACCTGCAAGAGCAGCAGTTACTACCCTTAAAGAAACGTGTAGTAACCTTCAAGGAACAGCAGTTATTATCCTTAACAGAAACATGGGAGTAATCTGCACAGAAGAACTGTTTCTACCCATAACAGAAACATGAGGGTAACCTGCAGAGAGCGGCAGTTACTACCCATACAGAAACATGGGGGTAATCTGCAGAGAGCGGCAGTTACTACCCTTAACAGAAACATGGGGGTAACCTGCAGGGAGTGGTAGTTACTACCCTTAACAGAAACATGGGGGGTAACCTGCACAGAGAAGCAGTTTCTACCCTTAACAGAAATGTGGTAACCTTCAGGGAGCAGCAGTTACTATCCTTAACAGAAACATGGGAGTAACCTGCAGGGAGCGGCAGTTACTACCCTTAACAGAAACATGGGAGTAACCTGCAGGGAGCGGCAGTTTCTACCCTTAACAGAAACGTGTAGTAACCTTCAAGGAGTAGCAGTTACTACCCTTAACAGAAACATGGGGTAACCTGCAAGGAGCAGCAGTTACTATCCTTAACAGAAACATGGGAGTAACCTGCACAGAGCAGCAGTTTCTACCCTTAACAGAAACATGGGGGTAACCTGCAGGGAGCGGCAGTTACTACCCTTAACATAAGGCTTGTGGGTACCTTGCACGGAGCAGCAGTTACTGCCCTTAACAGAAACATGGGGGTAACATGCATGGATCGGCAGTTACTATCCTTAACAGAAACATGTGGTAACCTTCAAGGAGCAGCAGTTACTACCTTTAACTGAAACACAGGGTAATCTGCAGAGAGTGGCAGTTACTATCCTTAACAGAAACATGGGGGTAACCTGCAGGGAGTGGAAGTTACTACTCTTAACAGAAACATGGGGGTAACCTGCAGGGAGCGATAGTTACTACCCTTATCAGAAACATGGGGTAACCTGCACAGAGCATCAGTTTCTACCCTTAACAGAAACATGGGGGTAACCTGCACAGAGCGGCAGTTACTACCCTTAACAGCAACATGGGGTAACCTGCACAGAGCAGCAGTTTCTACCCTTAACTTACACATGGGGTAACCTGCATGGAGTGGCAGTTACTATCCTTAACAGAATGCATGGGGGTAACCTGCATGGAGCAGCAGTTACTACCCTTAAGAGAAACATGGGGGTAACCTGTACGGAGCAGCAGTTACTACCCTTAACAGAAACATGGGGGTAACCTGCAGGGAGCAGCAGTTACTACCCTTAATAGAAACATGGGGGTAACCTGCATGGAGCGGCAGTTACTACCTTGGGAAGCTTGCTGGGCAGACTGGATGGGCCATTTGGCCTTTTTCTGCCGTCATTACTATGTTACCATGTTCTCATGTATTCAAGGATGTGTATTTTTATGGAAAATTCTCGAAAGCTTAACCATGGCCTCTTGTGGAAGTAATCTCATCGCAATTCTCCTGGCCAAGTCCTACATTAATGTCTTCAGATTCAAGGCAGAAGCCTGCCTCTCCTTCAGTATGAAGCAGACGCTTTAGCGAGCTCCGGAGTTTTTTGTTTTTTTTGTACGACTTAACTTGAAAACTTTCTCAGAAGGTTGATAAGCATTTCTGAACGAGTCGATGAGAAACCCTGCACCGCGTTGCCGAGATACACTTTAGCTCCCCTAATGCGATTCCCTACGCTTCTGGACATGCCCATTTCACCGGCCGCCGCTGTGAATGTTAAGCATAGGAAATGAGTGCGGTTTTCTGTAAATATTGATTGCATTTTCCACTTTCTCTCTCGTTTACAAGGTGCTCGTCGTGTTTCAGTAGTAAGGAAGGAGAGGAAATAAGGGTAAAAAGGATGTTTGGAAGAGATGAAAAACAGGTTGACACGTTACGCTGCCTTGTAGTGGGGCTGTACATAGTTTGGAGGGGGAAGTGCGATTTTAAATCATTTAAAATGCCCTTCCTGAACATTTTTCAGCCTCCCTCTGTTTTTTGTTTTTTTATTTCCCGGCGAATACAGTTTTATTGGCGTAAAACCTACGACACTCAAGAGGTAAAATGACAAAGAGGCTACAACTCATGGCTATTTGAGAATTGTACTGTATTTATTGAGGAACCGGCCCTTCAGCTTCTTCCCAGAAGACCCCACATGACAAATTTTATTGACGCCGACCAGCCATAGGAATGAATGTTTAGCAATCAAGGACCAGGGACAAACAAAAAAAATAAAAACAGGGGTGGGTAAGAGTATGGGGTAAGGGGGTGGCCTGCTTGTTACAGCAGTTGCTACCCCTAATTGAACTGGACGTCCCCTAATTGAGCTGGACGTTCACTTGGATGCAGATACGGCGCTGCTCTCTAAATTGGGGGTGGGGTGGAGGGGAATTAGGGCTCGAGGGTACTGGAAGCCAATAGTAACAGGTGGGAGAGAGAAAAAGGGAAAAAAAAATGGATAAAGTGCGTAGCTTGCTGGGCAGACTTGATGGGCTGTTTGGTCTTCTTCTGCCAACATTTCTATGTTTCTATGTTTCTATGTATCTCTTAGCCACTCAGGAAGCTTATTACGTCCAGACTGTCCCTCAGTCTAAAACCTTGCATTCATATCATCCCTTGCATGTAAATAATCACTGACGGAATGGAGTATTTTCTTAGTTGCCCAAAAATAACCTATTGCACTGACCCACCCTGCAGGGCATGCCTGTAATGCAATGCTTCTAAAGTTGACCTGAGCAGCCATTACGAAGGGGCTGACCAGCCACGAAAGGCAGAATAAAATTACTAAATTCAATTAAATTAAACGTTGCAGAGTGACTTAGGAGGTGCGAAATTTTGGGCGCCTCACAGACACCAGAGAGGGATGTGCCAGGGTGGAGGCGGGATTAGGAGCAAGGACGCCTGGGTACAAAAAAAAGATCCGATGACCCTCCCTGCCCTGGACCTCGTGAAATGAGCAAAGTACGACGAGCGCATGGCAGTTCCGATCCTTAGGAGAAAGGCCGGGCCCACGCCTTATTCTAAGCCATAAGCACCTGGGGCAGTTTTTACGTGGGAGGGCAATTTAAAAAGATTTATATATTCCTCTTCGTTCAAAATGGCGTTCGAAGTGGATTACAGGAAATCACATACAAAAAAAAATCGCAAGTTACGTACGGTAAACGTTGCAGAATAATACAAGCTTGGGGGGGGAGGGGTCATTTATCAAAATGCGTAAGGGCGTTAGGGTCCTAATGCGCGCAATAACGCCGTAACGCATGCACTAAACACCGCATCGTGAGATGCCTATGCAAATTGTATTCAAGTGGGAGGAGTTAATGGAAACGAGGGCTGGTTAAAGTTACGTGCGACAATGTTAACGCACATTATCGCAGGATTTAAGGCTGGGAATATCTACCCCTTTTTCCGGGCCTTATACCTGCGATAGCTCTGCGTCACAGCCAATGAGGGAGGGAGGGAGAGAGAGAGAGAGAAAGTGACTCTGTGGAGGCCCTCTGATTTTTTTAACTTTTATATCCCTGAAAGAGTGGGCACTAGTAACTCGGGGTGGGTTCTGGGGGGGGGGGGGGGGGCACTTTTACATGCGCAGTCATACATGTGAACAGTACAGCTACCATCAGTGGAAATTATACAGGACAATCTTGATAGAAAATGAAAATTGAAATGGATAATTAACAAATAAAAGAAAAAGAAAGGCAGAAAACCACCAATCAGTACATCTTCTTGTTAACACTTTCAATTTACAATCCAGTCCTCAATAGGGGGGGAGAATACCAATCCACAACCCAAGGAAACAAAAAACCCAAAAAACTATAAGCAATAGATCTTAGAAACAGCCTTTTACAATATAGGGAGCTGTCGTGAGACTATTGTGACTGGAGGTCAACTAAAGGTTCGGTAGAAGGTGCTTTAATTATCAAAAATTGGGTCAACTGGTGCGGGTCATAAAAAATATCGAATTATTCTGGCATTTTCACCTGCACTTGCATGGAAATTAAAGGGAAAAAAGACCGTCCAATTGTTGAACCCTAGGACGCAATAAAAGAAATTGCTTTCGCCTCTTCTGAGTCTGCCTGGAGACATCCGGGAAAACTTTAAACCGTAGAAAGGGTTCTAATCTCTGCCGAAAAAAGAGTTTCAGCAACCAGTCCTTGTCGGCTCGAGAACTAGTGTAACGATGAGTGCTGTGCAGAGACGGCAGTCTCAGAGTCTGATCTTTCCAGCATTGTAGACACCTCCATGCTGGGCCCTTCAACCGGGGCCAAGGTGATCATTCCCAGACCTCTATCAGTCCTGGAAACAGGTGGAATTGCATTCTCAGGGACTTGCAACATTTCCAATAGGTATCTCCTAAGCATCTCTTTAGGAGAGATTAAAGGCAGCTTTGGAAAATTTACAAACCTGAGATTTTTGCTCTTCACAGAATTTTCCACATTTTCAATCTTTAAAGCCATACTGTTATTTTCATTAATCAATAATGCTTGAGATTGCTGAATTGAATTGACTTGTTCCCGAAGTGATGAACATTGTTGCTCTACTTCGGCAGTAGCATTAACCAAACCAGAAACTTTTCTATCTAAGTTCTCATACTGTGAAGTCAAAGGAGATAGTTGTTGTAAAACAGAACCATGGAATTCAGCTGTGGCGTCCCAGATACTTTCCAGTGAGAACACAGAGGGTCTCTGAGTCGAAGGGAGTGAAGCAGGACATGAAAAACGTTCACTCACAGTACCTTGAACAGTTCCTGTGCCGCCTCCATATCTTCTGTCCCGCAAGCTCTCGGCATCCAATTGTCCAGGATCAAGTAATGGACGAGCAGCAGAGAAATTAAGTTCCCGGTCACTCCCCACAGAAACTGCCGATCCCACCTCTAGGTTTACCGGCGTTTCCTGTGATTCTCGGGAGCCTTTCTCCAAGGCAGGGTTGCCGGGTGGCGTTCCCTCAGTCGGGCTTAAGGGTGACAAAAAGCCTGGGAGAGAAGGGAGCTCAAATTCCCCTCCCGTTCTCTCCAGCGGCTGAGTTCCCGACAGGGAGCTGCTTCTCAGGACGTGGGAATCCATCGGGCCCGTCAGAGAATGCGATGAAGGGGCCGTGGGGGAATGGCTCTGCCCTCGGCTTTCTGTTCCTACCCATTTAGGCAATAGTTAGCAGGAGAGAAGTTTCGAAAGAAAATTAGCCCGAGGGAGATCCGCACGGCATCCTCAATCAGTCGGCCATCTTGGATCCGCCCTCCCCCCGCCCCCCAATCAGTGAAAAATTTTTGTGAATTGGAGGGATGAAAGGTTAAAAAAGAAGAGTAGATTTGTACCATGTTCTCTCTACCTAGCTTGATGCGATACCTAGGTGCAATCAAGCTAGGTAGTGAGAACATGGCACAAATCGAGACTCACCTTTCATCTCTCCAAATCACATTAAATCTTCACTGGTAACTGCTAACTGTGCATGTAAACTTTCCCTCCAGAACCCACCCCCACCCCCACAAACCTCACCCCGAGATACTTGCCAGGTTCTTATGGCCTGGTTTGGCCTCTGTTGGAAACAGGACGCTGGGCTTGATGGACCCTTGGTCTGACCCAGTATGGCATGTTCTTATGTTCTCTTACAGTGGTATGAATAATTACGTTTTTTGTGCACCTCTACAGAGGCTCTCTCTCCCCTCCCTGCAGCCAGGAAATAGCGATGCAGTTACTGGAAAATTACCCCTAACCATGGACCCCCCTTTTTTTTTTTTTTTTTTATGTGGGGCACTATTTCTGCTATATTTATAGCAGAATGATGACTCTAGGCCTTAGTCAAATAGGTAAATATGATCCGCCTGCTGCAGAGGCTCTCGGCTCTTCGGATCTCTGTGATTTCAAATGCTTGGCAAAATAGAAAGGAGTTCGCTGCTGGGTAACTATAAGTTAGTACCGGGCTAGACTGCCCCGGTCGCATTACTTTAGCTGATTTAAAATTAGGCATTCCCAGGGGTGTACTTAGGACAGGACCCAGCATGTCTAAAATAGAATTTTCAAATGCACCCACAGAGGTCAATATTGAAAGGCTTCGGGTGGGTAACTTTAGGAGTTACTGGTAGAAACCTGATATCTGATATTTCTCACCGCTGACCGCATACTGCTTTTTAAAGTTTTTATCCAGATAAAAAGGGGCGTTGATGGAGGTGTCCCAGGGCAGGAAAAAAACTTTAGCCGGTGAGCGTATATAGAGATTACATTTCAAACCTATTCATGGTAGAGCATTTACCGTAGATGCATAAGTGGACGCATGGAGATCTACCCAAGTATCTTATAAACCGTGCGGTGGGAGCTGCACGGCTTAATAAAATGCCACGTAGTTCTGCTCTGAAAATACATGCATATGTTTCAGTACTCATGAATGGTTATAATGCATTGAAAAGCTACATGCATAATTTTATTCAGATACATTTTCCGCTCGTCGCGTCTCTGAATATTGACTTCACGGTGTTTTGCCTGCAGAAGTAGCAGCACTTTGAGCCTACGCAACTTGCAGACAACTTTCAAAGGGAAGATTTGAAAGTTGCATACAAGGTCTACGGGTACAAAGCTACTGCACACTTTGCAACAATGTCCCCATAGCAGTCCACTAATTTTGGAACAACCTTTTATAGACACACCAAGAGCCAGACTGTTGTTTTGGGCAAAATAGTAGAAAGAGCCCACAAGTTGGTTTGCTTGCCAAATTTTGAAATTGTACATCTTTGTCCCAGTATGCAACATCCTGCAACTTCTCTGAGGGAAAAATATTTCGCAAAAATAAATAAATAAAGTGCAATTGGGTAGAAAGCATTGTGGAACTTTCTAGCTGATTCCTAGATTTAACTTTTTTGTGCAAAGGTTACATTGGCTTTTTTGCAGAGCTTTGAGTGTGTGTGTGTGTGTGTGTGCGTACGTGCGTACGTGCGTGCATGGATCACTTTCCATTCCTGAAGTTGGTGCTATTTTTCCCTGAAACTTGTAGCTGGACCGTAACCCCTTACTATTCCTAAGGGCACTAGCAGTCTTGGTTGCGGTAAATGCCTTATAAAGTGTTTGCAAAAATATTTAACAGTTGTAAAGGTTATTGCTGTCTCCAGTGCATTGGTTTTATTACCCAGTGGTGGCATATGCCTACTTTTAACACAGATTCATATGCCCCCTAAGATACCTTTTTATGAAAGTCCTGAAAATTTAGGGGCTTATTTACTAAGTCACAATAACATGGCAAGGCATGTTAACTGCCGATTTCAGCACTCAAAGCACATTAAAAAAATGCGTTATCAGTAACACACAGTTCCTCATTACTGATAATGTAACAGAAACCAGATGCAATGCATGCCCGAAATTAATGAAGCAGATTGTTTACCAATTGAAAGCAGTACATGCCAGCGTGATTTGTGTCAAATGAATGATTTTTATTTATTCAGGGGCCATCAGAATTTCCATGCAAGCCATCCTTTGTCATTTATGGTATTGTTTGCCCGTGTAATCTTAAATAGGTTGGGATGACTAAACGGGCCGCTAAAGTACGACTGATTGAGCATAAAAGCCGCTTAAAGACCTGCAAAGAAGAGGCACCCTTAGTGGATCATTTCCTTCCAAATAATCACGCCTTTCAAGATTGTAGATGGACAGTTTTGGAAAAGGTCCCTGCTCATTGGCGGGGTGGACATCGAGTAAGAAGATTAATTCAACAAGAACAGAAGTGGATTTATCATTTGCGAACGGTTGCCCCGTTAGGCGTTAATAATGAAATCAAATGGAGTGCTTTTCTGTAATTTTTCATTGATTATTATGGATAGTATGTTTGACTTTTCAGGGCCATGACGTCCTATACGTCTCAGCCTCGCGCAATCACGTGGGCCATTTGAAAAATCTTTATAGCACAGGCGTTTACCCAAGGCGTCTGGGTATCCCTTGAGAACACTGGGGCGTTCAGTAAGTTTGTTTATTTTAATGTCTATGCATTCCGCTGTGTGATGAGACAGTTAAATGTTTTTTTTCTTATATCTCTTTTAGAAAAATGCCCTTTTTGGGACCATACGATGTTAAAAATCATTAAGTAAGAGAAGTTTGGAAAATCCATTGTTTCAACACATTCACGCATACTTTGGAGCCCCTGAAGCAGCTACTGCAAAACATGATATCATGTCAGGCATGGTGGTATTGGATATATTTAAGGGGAAGTATATATTTATATATCTTCGTAGAGGCATCACTATATTGAATGAAAACATTTATAAAAAATTATCTTTAGGACTGGTTATATTTGGACCGATGATTACACAAGACCCAATTGGTCTCTTTTGAACATTCACCATGTTCTAAACCTAAAGGGTGGTATGATGGTCCTATTCCAATAAGTTAATATTCTCTTTTGATATTTTGCTAATTTGTTTTTACAACACATGTTTGGTTTTGGTAGATTATTCCATTTGGCTCTTTAGATCAAAATTAATGAACTGCATTGTATGCAAATGCATGCGTAACCGGTGTCTACTGGGTCAGTGTCAATCCCATCTCTGGTTGGGGGTTCTCACATAGTCACTAGTTGAACAGTGGTGTAGAGAACCAACCAAAATGCTGAGGGCTATGGATAACTGCCTGCTGATTCTGACTTAAACAGAAAATTGTTAAGAGCAGTTGTAATGAGAGCCGACCACTCCAGGTAATGTGGTTCCAACAATGTCTGTTTATTTACAGGTGGAAAGATAACATCACACAGTCCATTCCACAAGCATCACAATACAAACAGTTTTATATCACATATTCTTCAGCAATTGCAAAGTCCTTCCCTTAGACTTGTAGATCATTCAACCAAAACCCAGAGTTTATTCCAGGACTTCATTCTTGTTCTGGAATCCCCAGCAGCTTCTCCCTTCTCCATTCAAACTTAAGTATGTACTCAGTCCCTTGGTTGAGATAAGTGTCGAGTTAGGATGTGCAAAGGCAAAATTTTCAATTTGCTTTGTTCATTTGTTTTTGTATGTCTTCTACATTCAATTCTTTAGTTTCAAAGAGGCCACCTGTGATGGTAAGGACACCCCAAAATATAGAGCCTAGGATATGACAGCAAGGCAGAGTGGACCCCAAAGGTATAAAATCTGTGGTATGACAGCAAGGCTAATTGTCAGGAAGACCACAAAAGTGTAGCATAAGTGGTATAGTAGCAAGGCAGGGTGGCAATAAGATCCCTGACGTGTAGAGTCTGGGATAGGGCAGCAAGCCAGAGTGGCAGAAAGAACCACAACGTGGTAAAATAGAGATATGTCTGCAAAGCTGAGTGCCAGAAAGGCAAGGGGTATAGCAGCAAGGCAGAGTGACAGCAAGACCTCCATGATGTATCAAAAGATATAGTAGTGAAGAAGTGTGTAGCAAGACCCCTAAGTGTAGTGTAAGGGGTATAGCAACAAGGCATAGTGGAATCCAGACCCCTAATGAGTAGAGTCTAGGATATGGCAGGAAGGCTGAGTGGTATGGTAGCAAGACTCCCAAGGTATCTCATCAGGAGTAGGGCAGCTTATTTTTTTTTAATTCAAAATGTATAGCCTCCAGTGTTTGTGGTGGTATACAACAAAGCATATCCAATAATTAAAACAGAGTAAAACAAACTCAAATATATAATATACATTTATATGGGTAATTGGGAACAAATACAAATCGACTGCATGCTTCACCTTGACTGGTCCTCTGGGTTATGCGTGCCGTCCGCGGCACAGCCCCCTCTCCTTTCTACAGTGACTCCAGCCCCTGATTCCTCCTCGCTGGCAGCGGTGGGCCGTCAGCTCCGTCCTCAGGCCTCCTCCGGTGCCTCCGGCCCTGCCGCAGTCCCTGGCATTCTGGTCCTGCTACCACTTCTTGTTGAGCCTCTCCGCGTGGCCCGCGGAGAGATGCTGCTACTCGCACCGCGCCCCTCCCTAGGCGTGCACACGCACACCATTGATGTTTAAGTAGGGACCCCGGCGTTCCTCTTCCTCTTTGCTTGTTTCATACCTCGGATTGACTACACGGACTTTGACTTTGCTTTGCCTGACCTTGCCTTTGACTATCTCCAAGCCCAGCCTCTGCTTCGCCTGACCACGGCATTGACTCTCTCCAAGCCCAGACCTCTGCTTCGCCTGACCACGCCTTTGACTCTCTCCAAGCCTGGACCTCTGCTTCGTCTGACCACGCCTTTGACTCTCTACAAGCCCGGACCTCTGTTTTGTCTGACCACACCCTTGACTCTCTACAAGCTCGGACCTCTGCTTTGCCTGACCACACTATTGCATATCTCCAAGCCCAGACCTCTGCTTCGCCTGACCATGCCTTTGACTCTCTACAAGCCCGGACCTCTGCTTTGCCTGACTATGCTATTGCCTATTTGTTTTATTTATTTATTTATTTATATGTTTTTATATACCGTTGTTTGGAGCAGTCCTTCACAATGGTTTACAAATGAAACAACCATACATAAAACGTATAACATGTGCACTGAACGATCGTAGAGACGATTACAACTTGAGAATGCAATTTGTGGCGATGTCCTTTCGTGGATTGCAAACTGGCTAAAAGACAGGAAACAGAGAGTAGGATTAAATGGACAATTTTCTCAGTGGAAGGGAGTGGGCAGTGGAGTGTCTCAGGGATCTGTATTGGGACCCTTACTTTTCAATATATTTATAAATGATCTGGAAAGAAATACGACGAGTGAGATAATCAAATTTGCAGATGATACAAAATTGTTCAGAGTAGTTAAATCACAAGCAGATTGTGATAAATTACAGGAAGACCTTGTGAGACTGGAAAATTGGGCATCCAAATGGCAGATGACATTTAATGTGGATAAGTGCAAGGTGATGCATTTCGGGAAAAATAACCCATGCTATAATTACACAATGTTGGGTTCCATATTAGGTGCCTCAACCCAAGAAAGATCTAGGCGTCATAGTGGATAATACATTGAAATCGTCGGTTCAGTGTGCTGCGGCAGTCAAAAAAGCAAACTGAATGTTGGGAATTATTAGAAAGGGAATGGTGAATAAAACGGAAAATGTCATAATGCCTCTGTATCGCTCCATGGTGAGACTGCACCTTGAATACTGTGTACAATTCTGGTTGCCGCATCTCAAAAAAGATATAATTGCAATGGAGAAGGTACAGAGAAGGGCTACCAAAATGATAAGGGGAATGGAACAGCTCCCCTATGAGGAAAGACTAAAGAGGTTAGGACTTTTCAGCTTGGAGAAGAGACGGCTGAGGGGAGATATGATAGAGGTGTTTAAACGCTCTAACTTTTAGGAAAAGACTAAAAACTTGGCTTTTTAAAAAAGCATTCCCAGATCTGGATTAAATTCTCCACCCTTCAGCATAAACACAAAAGTTAGTGAACTGTAACAAAAACCCACTAACTTCACACGCAGTGACAACAACATATTATTATACTTCACTACAATTCATATTTGGTCAATCTTTCCTACCCATCTATATTTTATAATTTTATACATATTTATTAATTGATACAGTTGGCTAAAATGTTAATATTCTTTCTTTAATTTCCTCCCCTTTCAGATCCTAGTTATTTTTCCTTGTTTTTTGTAACTTCCTCACATCCTAAATATTGTTACAATGTTTTTATTTGTTAAGTTTCTTATTATATTTGATGTCGAATTGGGAAATGTTTCTACCATGTTACTCTCTGCAGTTATTCACATTGTTAATTGTAAACCGGGTTGATGTGATTCATATCATGAAACTCGGTATAATAAAAATAATTAATAAATAATAATAAATAATAATAAAATCATGAGAGGTCTAGAACGGGTAGATGTGAATCGGTTATTTACTCTTTCGGATAGTAGAAAGACTAGGGGACACTCCATGAAGTTAGCATGGGGCACATTTAAAACTAATCGGAGAAAGTTCTTTTTTACTCAACGCACAATTAAACTCTGGAATTTGTTGCCAGAGGATGTGGTTAGTGCAGTTAGTGTAGCTGTGTTTAAAAAAGGATTGGATAAGTTCTTGGAGGAGAAGTCCATTACCTGCTATTAAGTTCACTTAGAGAATAGCCACTGCCATTAGCAACGGTAACATGGAATAGACTTAGTTTTTGGGTACTTGCCGGGTTCTTATGGCCTGGATTGGCCACTGTTGGAAACAGGATGGACCCTTGGTCTGACTCAGTATGGCATGTTCTTATGTTCTTACAATATTGTGGAGGAATGAAGCATTGGTGTTGTACATAGTGTGGAAGTATTAACAAGAACGATACTAACAGAAAGAATATAATTTAATGAGTGTGATTTACAGTATACACTGGGTGTTTGGCATGTTTAACAGGTGTGGGATAGATGATTTAGGTTATCCAATGCCGTCTTTATATGTTTGTTTGAAAAGCCAAGTTTTGAGGAGTTTTTTGAAAATTTTCATATTGCTCTGGAGTCTCAGATTTTCCGGGAGTGTATTCCAGAGGGTCGGGCCAGCCAGTGAGAATGCTCTTTCCCTTACTGTAGTGAGTTTGGTGGTTGCTACTGTGGGAATTTCGAGTAATGCTTTATTTGGAGATCTCGTGTTGTGCCGTGGTATGTGTGTGGATTATGTCGTTTAGCCATTTAACTTCTTTCTCGTACATAGTTTTATGAATAATGGATAGTGCTTTGAATTCTATCCATTTATCTGTGGGTAGCCAGTGCCTATCTCCAGACCCAGACCTCTGCTTCGCCTGACTACTCTATTGCCTATCTCTAGACCCAGACCTCTGCTTCGCCTGACTACGCTATTGACTATCTCCGTGATCAGACCTCAGCCTTGCTTGTCACTGCCTTCAGATTGCCGCCAGCCCTGACTCAGGCCTGCTCTTCGACACTTCTCCAGCTTACTCCCTGGACATGGTTTACTCAGGCTTCGGCCTGCTCTTGCTCGAGCACCCCCTGTCTGCCTCTGTTCCATTGGCGCTCGAGTTTCCAGGACACTACCCTGTCCAGTGTAAGACTGTACCAACTCTCACCTGCTGTCTCTGGGTTGAACCGACTTTCACCTCGACTACACACAGAGGCCCACCTAAGTCCTGCTGGCCCCGGCACCCAAAAGCTCAAACTGCGGGAAACGAGGGCTGGTATAGGTGAAGCTCCAGCGACCTCTATCAGCCCACTCTGCCTGCCAATGGTGGGGACCTGTAGGTCCCTACCTACGGGTTGCATCAACCCCACCTTGGCCCATGGGTCCTCCGCCGATGCAACACTCTGACATGTCTACTTGCCTTCTTCTTTCACCTCAACTCTATCCTGGCTGCTACCTCACTCAGGAATTTCAATGGACCCTAGAATTGAATGGGAAACATAAACAAATGAAATAAAAATGTTTGTTTCTTAGCGTTCAGACGGATGAATCCAGAACCAGTTAGTTATGCACATCTACCAGCAGATGGAGATGGAGCAAAGCTGACATCACAGTATATATACCCCTGCAGTGACATCAGCCCGCCAGTATTCTCCATCTCCAGCAGATGGTGGACATGCATTTCCCTACTGGGGATTGCTTTTAAAAAAAATGAAACAAAAAGAGATAAGAAGAAAGGAAAAAATTAAAGGAGACTATACGCACCAGTCTTCTGAGGTGATACCTCCCTCAGTCAAGTTTCTCCTGGGGTAATATCCATTCATTCCCTCCCCCAGTCATGTACCTTGGTCTGGTAGCTGGTTCCCGGCATGGATTTAGCTAATGAGAGTTTATTTATTTATTTATTTAAAGCTTTTCTATACCGACTTTCATGATACAAATCAAATCAAATCGGTTTACATGGAACAGAGGCATTAACAAAACGATAACCATAACCAGAAGGAGCAAGAAAGTTACAATGAAACAAGGGAAATAAACTTGGAGGGTGGAAAAGCAGCGGGGAAGGAACTCAAAAACTGATTAAACTATATAAATGGTAGGTACTAGAGAGTTCTACATCTGATCAATGAGGTAGCTATATTTTGTTAGTGCTAGACTTGATTAGGGGAAGGCTTGTCCGAACAACCAAGTCTTAAGTTTCTTTTTGAAAGTCAGAAGGCAAGTTTCCTGTCTGAGGTCCGGCGGTATGGCGTTTCAGATCGAAGGACCGGCTGTAGAGAAGGCCCGTAGTCTGATGGAGGATCGGGTGGACTGCTTTGTTTGGGGGAGCTTATATCGATCCCTTATAAGCTACCCCGATGGGTCTTGTTGAAATGTGAAGTTTGAGACGAATCTGAAGATCAAGAGGGACCTGGTGGTGGATGCATTTGTGAATAATGGTGAGAGATTTGTGAAGGATTCTGAAACTAACTGGGAGCCAATGTAAATCCTTGAGGATCGGTGTAATGTGATCTCTCCGATTGGTTTTTGTCAGGATTCTCACCGCTGCATTTTGTAGCATCTGCAAGGGTTTTGTGGTAGATGCTGGGAGACCTAGAAGAATAGCATTACTGTAATCTAGCTTAGAGAACAAAATGGCCTGGAGAACAGTTCTAAAGTCATGGTGGTATAGAAGGGGCTTGAGTCTTTTCAGCACATGAAGTTTAAAGAAGCAATCCTTGGTTGTATGATTATGAACTTCTTTAAACTCAGATGATTATCGATTATGACTCCCACGTCTCTTGCTTGTGTGATATGAGTGTGAGCGTTGGTGTGTGACTTCTGGTGGTGGTCCAGCTGAAAGGCTAATGGTTGAATGCCTTGGTCCAGTAGCTGGTTCCCGGTGTGGACTTAGCTGATGGGAGATCCAGCTGAAAGACTAGTGTTTGCAAGAGGTAGTGTGCGACAGTGAAGGCAATAGTCCTCTGCCCCCGCAGCCGGAGACCGGAACTGTACTCAGCAAGGATGGGCTGATCTCAGGTAAAGAGTTGGAAAAAAAACCCCTAACAGCAAGAGAGTAAGGGGGTAGAAAGTATTAAGGACCCCCCCTTTTCCGGTCTCCAAAGCCTCGGGTGTGCTGATCCGACTTGTTTCTCATTTCCATGGAGGGCTTGGGGATCACAGAACTCTGGCAGGTTTAGTGGCTATTTTAGGCTAGGCCCCGTTCTCAGGCTTTTCTGTGGCACTGCATGGTAGGCGGCAGCGATGTTTACGTGGCCTATCACGCATGATCTGCGCATGTCCACCGCACTTCTGGGCCTGCAGATGGTTCACACCTGCGCATCCAGGTGGGGCGTCCGCCTGGGTGGCATACTTGGACATCTAAAATTTTTGTGCATCCAGGTCTTGGACATCCAGGTTTGTGCGTCCAGTTTTTGGATGTCCAGATTGGGCATCCAGGTGATAGACAGCCCTTTTCTTGAACGTCCTTATTTTGTATGGATGCACAGATAGACACTGTTGAGCGCGTTGATGGTGGACACATACCATGGTGCCAGTAAGAAAGAAGCCTTAGTGCCTTGCTGTGTGTGCTGCAGCCTGGTGTACCCTCTAATCTGTGTCAGTGCTGCCGCAGGCTCAGGGGGAGTTCTCTGGAAGATTTGCTGAGTTCGGCCCTTCCCTAAAGTAATGAGAATGGGACTGGCATGGGATGTATCAGATATTTACCCGGTTTTGGGACACCCTTAACTGGATCATCAACAGGGAGGAGCTCTCAGTGGTTGCTAAACTACCGCTCCCTATATTTGCCATGGATCCTTCCACTTTTTTTCTTGGATGGAATTTTTCAGGAGCTATAGTCCTGTTTACAGGCAGAGCCAACCAAGGTTGACAGTCCAGGATTGCAGGCTGCGAATTCCCGCAAGGCTGGTGCAGTGGACAGGCGTCGAGGTCCATCTTACCCTGCTGCAGGGCATTATGATGATGAGCGGATGATGGCGCAGATCCCTGCACCCTGGAGGATAGGGATATTACTTCAGATTTGGAGCAGTACAGAACGACGTTGCGTTTCTTCACAGGGATGAATGCCTGCTCTTGGTTGGGAGTACCAGGTGCTGGGAGTATTGGGTGCTGAGACTAGGGATGTGCAGATGGACGCCATACGTTGCATTCAGGATTCGTATTCGTCGGGGGGCAGATACGTTGCATTTGGCAAGGGGGACCCCCCGATATGTTTATATGTTAATTCTTATTCATTTCCCGGCTAAAATTAAATTAACTACAACCCCCCCACCCTCCTGACCCCCTCCCCCCCAAGACTTATCAAAACTCCCTGGTAGTCCAGCGGGGGGGTCCAGGAGCCATCTCCTGCACTCACACCTCGGCTGCGGTATTCAAAATGGCGCCGATAGCCTTTGACCTACTATGTCACAGGGGCTACCGGTGCCATTGGTCAGCCCCTGTCACATGGTAGGAGCAATGGATGGCTCCTTTAGACGGCCGAATAATTTGCCGAAGATTCGTTATATTCGTGGGGAATCGCGAAACATTTCGCTTCCCCACTAATACAACAAATATGGCCCTATACGTTGCGGATTACCAATTCGTAGGGAACGAATGCACACCCCTAGCTGAGACCCATGAAAGAATCCCATTTTGACTCCTTTGTGTAAAATTTCATGTTTATTCCCTATAATGGAGGCCAGTCAAGGATTGATTAATCTTGAGTGGGGCGCCCCTGAAGTGAATTTTAAAGGGGAAAGAGTCTTGGAAGGACTGTACCTCCTGGAGCCAGCTGTGAGAGAGCAATTGCGCTTTCCGAAAGTGGATGAACTTGTGTGTGCCATCACCAGGCGAACTACTATTCCTGTAGATGGTGAAGCAGCCTTGAAGGATGCACATGACCGAAGAATTGAGGCCATACT
Source organism: Rhinatrema bivittatum (assembly GCF_901001135.1). Taxonomy (NCBI): domain Eukaryota; kingdom Metazoa; phylum Chordata; class Amphibia; order Gymnophiona; family Rhinatrematidae; genus Rhinatrema; species Rhinatrema bivittatum. The sequence continues at coordinate 14,083,225 of NC_042623.1, read as the reverse complement.
TAAGCAAGTATTTGAAACAATAGCAATGAATTTGCAGAAAGCTTCTTGTTGTTCCCAGGTGGCTTGCTCTTGTTTACTTCTCTCTCAGGAGGTTGATGAATCTGGGGTGAATTCCAGGACAATAAAGGAATCAGCAGCTACCTTTTTTTGGCAGATGCGGGCTGCAATTTGGTCTGCACCTCAGCCAGAAAGATGGCTTTGGTGGTAGTGGCCAGGCATCAGTTATGGCTGAGAAATTGGTTGGTCGATGCAACCTCCAAGTTTAATCTTACGAAGTTGCCTTTAAAGGCTCGCTCTTGTTTAGGAGTGAGTTGGAGAAAATGGACAATAATTGGGGCGAGTCCCAGGTTCCTCGATTGCCAAAAGATAGGAAGCAGATGCCGTGTTCCTTTAGCATGAGAGGCCGTTCTAGGGGATCCAAACGTTTTTGACCCTACAGAGGAGCGGCTTTTCAGAGGACTCGGCTTTTGGGTAGGTCTCAGTCCTTTTGTCCCAAACAGCCCGCACAGGGCACAGACTCAAGCAATGGAATCTCCTGAGCCTCCCAATGAAGGTGTGCTGACCCACCCCTGGGAACAGGAGATAGGGGGGGGTCGCCTTTCTGTCTTTTATCAAAGGTGGGTCAAAATCATGTCAGACCAGTGGGTCCTGGAAGAAATATGAGATGGATATGTGCTAGAGTTTCACAGTGTTCCTCAGGACATATTCATGGTGTCTCCCTGCCACTCCCCACAGAAGATGCAGGCAGTGGAGCATACATCCTAAGTCTGAGGGCTGTGGTTCCAGTTCTTACATCTCAGAAAAATACGGGACGATATTCCACCTCTTTTGTTATGTCCAAGAAGGAGGACTCTTTTTGCCCCCATCCTGGATCTCAAGGGGGTCAATCAGCAAGTTAATTTTTAACTTATTTTACCTCATTTTTGGTTGATTATTTTATGTTCTTTTATTTATATTTGTTTTATCACATTATGTATGTAATTTTGTTCACCGCCTAGACCTAATAGTGTTAGGCAGTCTATAAATTCAAATACATGTAAATGTAAATTTGCGGGGGGCTTGTTTTTGCATAGAAATCTTGTGCTAAGTGATAATGGCAGTGCAGTCTGGGGAATTTCTGACATCCTTCGTATTATCCGAGGCATACCCTCATATCCCCATCTGGCTAGAGCATCAAGAATTTCTACGCTTCGTGGTTTTGGGATGTTATTATCAGTTTTGAGCACTAAGGTTTGGTTTGGCCACTGTGCCCAGTACCTTTTTCCAAGATTTGTATTTATTTATTTATTTATTTATTTATTTATTTAATGCTTTTATATACCGACGTTCGGTTTACAGTAAAACAAATTGAAGAATGAAAGGAAGTTACATCTTAAAAATTTGAACAACATTGGTGTTTTTTTAGGGCAAGGGGGAGATGGGATGGGAATATAAGGTAAGGAGAAAGTAGTAAGCAGACAATAGGAACATGTAATTATAATTTTCATAACTGAAGAGATCAACAAATTGTAGGATGGAATAGTAAATTTATATCAGGACTTGAGAAGGGGTAAACAAGCTTATGGGTCTAGGTGAGCGAGTGAGAGAGAGTCATTGGTAGGCTTGTTTAAAGAGCCAGGTTTTCAATTTCTTTTTGAAGTTTTGCGTGTTTGGTTCAAGCCTTAAGTCTGGGGGCATTGAATTCCAGATGACAGGGCCGGCCGATCTTCCGAATCACCCTGCCCAACATGGACCTCGGGGAAAAGCATACAGCAGCTCACCCTTTGGCCACTCCTGCACAAGGGAATTGATGCCCAAGCGCTTCGGATCTCTCCTGTGACTGAATAAACAAGGAACCTTTGCAGTGCGAGAAGTTGCTAGTGATGGATATGGTGGCACCAGAACTGAGAAAGGATGGGATTCTAGTCCACCCAAAGTTGGCCAATTGGATGCTTTGGGCCAAAACTCTGGAAGAGAACCTGAACTTGGTTGGGTGGTGGACCTGGCTAAAAGCAATTTTCAGCCTCCCCAGTCTCTTGGTCTCTGATTTGACACAAAACAGGGAAGGATGTTCCTGCCAGAGGGTCGTATTCAGATGTTGATGATGCAGGTGCATCTATTGATGAACACAATATGCCCGATAGTGTGGTCCTATCTATAGGTACTTGAATTGATTGGCAGCAAACCTGGAAATGGTACCATAGGCAAGGGCGCATATATGTCCTCTTCAGCGCACTCTGCTGTCTTGTTGGAGCCCAAAGTCTCAGGACTATTCGATTCAGCTTCATTGCCGATGGAGGTCTGCCCACACTTGCGGCGGTGGTTAAAAGCAGATCATCTGAGAAAAGGGGGTTTCCCTAGGATCACTGAACTGGCTAGTTATCATGATAGATGCAAGCTTCCAGGGTTGGGAGCTTACTGTCTGGAACTGACAGTGCAAGGGCGCTGAAGTGCAGAACAGTCTCTCTGAAGTATCAATCGGCTGGAAGTTTGTGGATCCAGTTGGCAATCTTGCTGCTGGGCGATCGATTTCAGGGTTGAGTGGTTCAAATAATGTCAGACAATGTGACAATACTGTCTTACATCAATTGGCAGGGTGGAAACAAGAGCTAGAAAGTGCTGTGGGAAATAGCTCATCTTATGGAATGGGCGTAAGCACATCTTCAGGAGATCTCAGCCTCGCACTTTGCAGGAAAAGACAATGTAAGAGTGGACTTTCTCAGCAGACAGAGTTTGGATCCAGGTGAATGGGAATTGTCAAATGAGGCATTTCAGCTGGTAGTGGATTGTTGGGTGTTTTCTTTTCTGGACTGAGTAGCGACTTCTGGAACTGCAAAGGTTCCTTGTTTATTCAGTCACAGGAGAGATCCGAAGCCCTTGGCCATCAATTCCCTTGTGCAGGAGTGGTCAAAGGGTGAGCTGCTGTATGCTTTTCCCCGTGGACCATGTTGGGCAGGGTGATTCGGAAGATCGAGGGACTATGATATGCAGATCTGTGAAGGATCCTAGTGGTCTCTCCCTTCTGGTTTCTGGTGCACAGAGATCCAACTCGATTTTGTTTGGTGGTATGGCCCTTGAAAGGGCTCACTTATTGACGTGTGGATATTCACTGCAGTGATTGCCACCTTGCAGCGAGCAGGAAGGTTTTCCACTTCCTTGGCTTACGTGCAGGTTTGGCGAGTGTTTGAGGCTTGGTGTGAAGAGTGAGGGGTTGTTCCTCGTTCAGTTCAGATCCTGCTCATTTTGGAATTTTTTCAGGATGGATGGAATGAAGGGTTGGCCCTTAATTCTTTGCAGGTACTGGTACTGGCTCTTGCCTATTTCAGGGGTCAGGTGAATGGTAGACTCTTGTCAGCGCAATCAGATGAGGCCCGTTTCTTAAAAGGAGTGAAGCATCTTTGTCCTTCTTTGTGGTTACTGTCCTTGAAAAAGGTGTTTTGGTGGCAATTGCTTGGCGCGTAGAGTATCCGATCTGCAGGCCTTGTCTTGGCGGGAGCCGTTCCTTTGAGTGACTCTGGGGGAAATACAGCTGCCTACTGTTCCTTCTTTTTTGCTCAGTGTGGTTTTGGATTTTCACCTGAATCAGTCCATTTCCCTGCTGTCTTGGGACAGAGAAAGAGATGTGGAGGAATTTCACCTGTTGCAGCTCTCGGATGTCAAGAGGCATATCATGAGGTATCTGGAGGTTTCTAAACCTCTTAGGGAGACGGATCGTCCATTTGTTCTTCACGGTGGAAGCAAAGAGGGCGAGCCAGCTTCGTGGGCTATAATAGTTTGCTGGATTAAGGAGGTTGTTATGGCCATGTATGTTGTTGCTGAGCAGCCGTCGCCTAGTCAGGTTAGGGCTCATTCCACTGGGGCTCAGGCAGTGTCGTGGGCAGAGGTTAGATTGTTGTCTTCCATCGACATTTGCTGAGCTGCGACGTGGTCCTCTTTGCACGTCTTTTCCAGGTGTTAACATCTGGGAGGATGCAGCCTTTGCACGTGCGGTTTTGACTGGAACATGGGCAGCCTCCCGCCCTATTCGGGAGTAGCCTGGGTACATCCCACTGGTTCTGGATTCATCTGTCTGAACGCTAAGAAAGGAGAAATTGCTACTTACTGTACCTGATAATTTCCTTTTCTTTAGTACAGAGAGATGAATCCAGCTTCCCGCCCTTGGCTGCTGAATGATTGTGCTATTGCCCTCCTGCATGGCTGCATATTCTAGGGAGTACTGGTAAGTGTCAATCCAGGCCCTAGACTAGTTTTAATAATTCTTTGTCTGAGCTCAATGTTTCCTGTTCACTGAGTGCTGGAATGGTTATCTGTTAATAATTAAGTTTTGTTAGTCTGTCCACCGTTGGCTTTTGCAGAGAATACTGGTGGGCTGATGTCACTGCAGGGATATATATACTGTGATGTCAGCTCTGCTCTGTCTCCATCTTCTAGTAGATGTGCATAACCCACTGGTTCTGGATTAATCTGTCTGTGCTAAAGAAAAGGAAATTATCAGGTATTTGTGTGCACTCTCCATTCATTTTGAGGGTCCACAAATGAAACAATAATGGTCTCATTCGTTACATTTTACCCATTCATTTCAAATTAATGCATATCCTTAGTGTTGAGACTCCCATGTGATGTGGAGAATTCCTGTACCGTATTCTTCATATTTCTCCTGGGACTTTGCAGACTCTGAAGACCTATGAGCCAGATATACTTAAGCTGGCAGCTCCCATAATATTATTAGTTTCAGGCACAGGGGGCTGTTACTGCTCTCTTTTCACTGCAGCTCTCTTTCCCTCTAAGGTATGTGGTGGACTATAAATGTTCAGAAACTGAACTCTAGGGGCGTCACTGCATATACTTATAGGGGTCACAACACTGACCTCATCAGTACTTAAAGAGACAAGGCACCACTTCCTTTTTGAGCCCTCTAATCACCTTTTAGTGACATGAAAATCCGCTCCTTGATATTCAAATAGATCAGTGTGGATTGTGATAAACATTGAATGCATGTTAAGCCACAGTGCTTTCAGGCTCTATGCCACAGTGACGGGTAAAATGTCAAGGAGACCCAGGATAGAAACCCTGAAACAGACCCCCTCCTTGCCCTGGGGCCTCTACTCTCTTCCCCAACATGGTAAGTAAATAAGCTCTCCGTTCCAGCTCAGAACCCCGCCCCTCTACCCAAAAATGCAAAAAAATATCACCCTCCCCTCAAGCTTAATTTTTCTGAACCCCCCTCAACAGTAGGCGCCTGCAGGAGCCAATGGGACAGAAGCAATGCTGCCCTGCCAGAACGGCCCAGTCAGACCTCAGTGTCCCGTTTGACCTGCCATGCGCCCCACATCTGCCCCAGAAGTGCTAATGCGAGATGCCTAGAAAGGGGTAGGAGGACGGAGAGGATTTTAAGGATCTCTGTCTCCATACCATCTTGCTGTCTGAACGTTTTCCCAGTGCGATGCATCGAGATCCTTCCTCATAGCCAAAGGATTTTGGGGTGGGAAGGCCTTAGTGACTCGGCAGGTCTATGCTGCATATCTAATGCACCTTGGGAGAGACAGAGGAGACACATCTGCATCCAGTCTTCATACTGACGCGAATATGTTTGCTTCTGGCTCATTACCATTTCCCCGGCGTGTTTGAGTTACATCATTAAGAGAGCGTTTATTGGAATAGGGCAAGAAGTTAAAAATGCCTGGGGGCCTATGTGCTGCACGGCTGTTGTCTTCCAACTCAGAGCTTTATTTTAGGAGGCGGCGGGCTACGGAACGGGTTCAAATCAAACTGAAGCAAGGATGCCTGCAGTAGTACTTTTCCTAAAATTGCAAGCATTCGCTTGCAGGAAAGATAGAGGGAGCTGACGGCACGCTTAATGAAATTCAGTGGAAGTGAGAGAGAGAGAGAGAGAAAGAGAGAGAAAAAGAGAGAGAATTTTCCATCGCTGTTAAAAACTTTAAAGATATGTTATTTTAAAATAGAAAGTTACCTGGGAGACAGCAGGATAAGGAGATGCAGAAAGATCCAATCAGCTTGAATTACAGGATCATTCAAGAGGAAATATCAAATCCCTTTTTATGAGGTGATACTGTTTTTTTTCTTTTCTTTTAGCTTAGGAAAATCCAAAAATAAATCTGCTCTTTGCGATCATTGATAACGATGAGGTCCTAAGTGCCCCTCTGGTGATAGAAGGATTTGTAGGAAAGTGAGACCTTGGGGTGACCTGCATCTTCCTGCTCCACGGCTTATGTTTTACCAGTTAAAAATCGCTTTTCTGCCAGCTCCCTGTCTACAAAGAGGCAGTGGAAGGCATCGCTTTGAAAGTTTTCTTGCTGGAGATGTTGGGCAACGAGCTCGGGGTATTAGATGATGACTCGCCTACTGCACAGAAACGAAATTTGGTTTCCCTTTGTTTTTTCTTTCATTTATTTATTGTTTTTAAAATTCATCTTTCGTTTCATTTCGTTTAATTGAAAGAAATACACACAAAAGTGAAAGAAAAAGAAAAACTGAATGAAAAATAAGGGGCTGGGTTTCCCCCGCCAACCTTCCCCCCCCCCCCAATGCTGTTGCATCCCCCTCCCTCCCTGTATCCATCTTACCCCATCCACGGGGGTCATAGAAGTCATAATAGGGCAGAGCAATCCCCCAGTCATATTTATTTGATTTGTATTCCACTTTTCGGCACTTTAAGCGGATTACGTTCGGATACTGGAGCTACTTCCAGATGCCAGAGGGCTCACGATCAGGAACGGTGATTTTAAAACGAGCGTGCGCCTGTGCCCACAGACACACATAGCGCGCACTTATAATATAAAACACGCCTAGCGCGATATGCGTGCTCCAAATTGTAAGTGGTTACGCGAGGAAATGTTATTTGCGTAGTTTTCCTTGTCGGCTTTTACACACGCATTTAGGAAACAGCCAGTTTGACCACTTAGTCCACCAGTTTGCCCAGTCTATCTCTAGGTTCTTCAGCCTGCACTCCCCCCCCCCCCCCCTGTTTACCCAGACCCCTCACCCAGTCAGTTTTGGGCTACAGCGAGTTTTATTCTGACTTGCACCCTGATAAGGAAGTAAACGTGCGCAGGTAGCAGACCGACGGGCGCCGCATCCGCCGGATTTAAAATCGGGATTTCTGCGCATAAATGCTCCTGACCCACCCAAACTCCGCCCCTTTTTTTTACCCGTGTTCTGTATGCACGTGCACGCGCGCATGTATGCACATAACGTGCTGGCTGTAAAATAAGGCCCCGATACTTGCCTGTAGCGGACTCTTAATGCGAGCGACTCTTTTACTATTCACCCCTGTACCTCAGGCAAAGGAGCGAGGAGAGTGGCTTGCCCAAGGTCACAGGAAGGGTCGCCGACATTGCCACGGACCAGGACCGGACATTTGAGGACTGGGGAGGGGGAAGGGTGGAGATGGTATCCCCCTCATTTGCATAAATGTCAGATCCTGCCAGGGAGGTGCCTGATCACTGTATCTGTGTGTGTGTGCATTAAAGGGCAATAATGAACTGACAGGCTGGACACAGGCAATGAAAGGGGACCCCCGGCCACTCAGCCGCTCCCCATTTCTTATCTGGTGGATTATTAGGGGCTGGTGGTGGGTGGCACAGACTTTTTCCCGCTTCCTTCTGTCATACATGTAAGGCATTCGTTCTGTCACACACAAGCACGCTCCCCCGCACGCGCTCCCTCTCTCTCTCACACACGCGTGATCTCAGAAGATCAGAAGCACGCTGGGCAGGGAAAGAGGGGAGAACCAAGGCTGCCAGGGTCCTCATCAGGGGGCCGGCCACCAGCTCCGTGTGCCGCCATTGTAGTGGAACAAGCGTTCCTTAGCCCCTGTGTGGCTGCTGGCTCAGCTGAGGCACTGCCTGCCCTCCCCTCCCCCCCCCCCCCCCAGCCACATTATCCGGGGCACTGGGCAGCCCAGCAATAGGTGTGAGGGCAGCAGTGAGATAATAGGCTGGGGGAAGGCTGGGTTCGGGGCAGGGAATGCTGGGAAGGGGAAGGGCCTGGAAAGGCAGAAAGAGAAATGGAGGTCACTGCTAAGGGACAAGGCATGGGTCCAGAGTGAGACCCGAGGGAGGAAGGTTCAGCCTACAGAGCAACTTCCCAGACAGATGCAGCCGACACCCTGCGACCCATTCCCTCTCTCCATGTCCCCCCCTCTGTATCTCAGCCCTCCCATGCTCTCCATGTATCTAGCTCCCCTTTCCTTCCCTCTATGTCTCTCCCCTCTCCTCTCACCCTGGCCCTCCATCTGCCTGTCTGTTTTCCACCTTCCCCCACTGTGCCTGTATCTGTCTTGGCCGCAGCCCCTCTCTGAGGTCCTGGCCCCGCATGCTGTGAGGGGGGGGGGGGGTAGGTAGGGGTGGGTGGGACCCCAGCGGGGTGCAGCCGCTGCTTGCTGAGGGCTCTGCTGTGTCCCCCCTCCTCTCCAGTCACAGCTTAAGAGCGGGGGGGGGGGGGGGCAGGAATACAACGCAGCCCCCCCCCCCACCCCCCGAGAGGCTCCCACCCTGCCTACCTCTCCCCGTGACTAGGAGACTGGGGGGGAGTGGAGGAGCCCCCTGGGAAACCGGACTTTTAGTGTCCGGTTGGTACTTCTGACTGGACCTTGAAGAGAATGCCTAAGAAGCCGGCTGTCCGGTCCGCAACCCCAGTCACGAGGGGCAGCGGTGAGGTCTGAATCCCGGTTTTCAATCCACCGCTCTAAACGCTAGGTTCCTGCTCCCTGCCTTTCCCATAAATGCGACCTAATCCCCTTTGCACATCTTATTAAAACTGATTTGCCTAATAGGTCACCGCCCGCATTGCAGGATGTTTAAACACTGTTGGGCCTTTTCGCGCCGAGTCGCTCTCCCGATGACACCAACTTCGTGGATCGAGTCCGATGATGCTGTGATGTCGCCCCTGACGAAGGATTAGAAGTTAAAAGTGCTTGTCCATGTTTCAGTCGCCGGGCTGCGGGCTCCTTTAAAATATATGCTCACAACCACTTATGCTGCGCAGCTCCATAGGAAGCGATGGCGGAAGTGCAGGATTCACCAGATCCTCCCCATCGCTTCTCCTCAGTGCTGAATCTACGTCTGTTACATCCACAGAGCTGAAGAGGAAGGGAAACCTGATTAGAGAGAACTAAAGCAACGGGGAAAGGAACATCTTTATTTGGCAATTGTGCCTAGAGCCATGAAAACTACTGAAGCATCTCTCCAGGACTAATTAATCAGGGCAGCACTATGAGAGGAAACGTAGCAGGAAGCAAACATTAAAACATCTTTAATATATGGGCCTGATCTTAGAAACCAACCAGATCTTGTTAATTTACTAACACCCTCGTTAATTTAACAGAAAGTCAAAATACCGTGCAAAGACTATCTGCGTGTCCCCTGCGCGCGGTAAACTTTCAAACCGGGCGCGCGGGCACACATTTGCACGCGTACGTCGGCCCACACCCAGCGACGCGGCCATTGTATAACACATGCATGCATACACACACGTGTGTTAGGTCCCGGCCGCGCGCACATGCGCGCCAAATTTTAAGTGGTGCGCGCAAATCCCACGTCTGCTCCCTAAATCGGGGGATTTTAAAAGGGGGCGTGCGCCGATCCCATTTCCAATTTTACCGGTCCAAACCCCCCAGTTATCCCCGACCCTTAAAGCCCCGCAGATCTGCCTACTTATCTTTACTTTTTTTTTAACTTGCACGGCATCCATAGCGGAAGTAACGTTACGTGGCAGGGGGGCCTCGGCGCACGCCGGATCGCGCGAGTATTTCCGTGCACGTCTCTGGTTCACGCCTCCGAAACGCCCACTCCCCACCCCTTTTCTAAAACTCCCAAGATGCGCGTATCTCGCTAGCTTTTAAAATCCACTCGGCCCGGGCGGGCCCGACATGTACGCGCATCCCCTAATTAATGCGGGCATCAGGCTTTCAACGTTTACCTTTTAACCTTTGCCTGCTGCAGAATGGATGTGCCAAGGTCCTCAACCGCTCAAGAAAAAAAACGTTTCCACCACCCGACAGGATTTTAATTAACCCTAGTCTCCAGGGCAGCTGGGAAGCAGAGGCACTGCCGGGCGCTGGCAAGTTGCAGATCCACACACAAAAGGTACAAAAAGCCCTGCAAGACCAACTTTCATCCTATTTTGGTGGAAGTCGCGTTCCATAATATGGTCTCGCATCTCCCAAAGCTCGGTGGAGAACACGTTAGAACCACGGACAATGTTAGACAACAGGAGGTCGGCATCAAGCAGGCTGCTGCTGCTGTCAGTAGCTTTCAAGGCGCCCACGGGGTAGATTTTCAAAGGGTTACGCGCGTAATATACGAGCGTAACCCCCGAAAATCCACCCCTGCGCGCGCCAAGCCTATTTTGCATGGGCTCGGCTGTGCGCGCAAGCCCCGGGACGCGCGCATGTCCCAGGGCTTTAAAAAATGGGCGGTCCGGGGGCGGGGCGACGGTCCAGGGGCGTTCCCGAGTCCTCTGGCGCGTGCAAGTTATGCCTGCCAGAGGCAAGAGTAACTCGGTGAAACAAGGTAGGGGGGGGGAAGGGAGGGAAAGATGGGGGAGACCAAAAAAAAATGTTCCCTCCAAGGACGCTCCAATTTCGGAGCGGCCTTGGAGGGAACGGGGAAAGCCATCGGGGCTCCCCTTGGGCTTGGCGTGCACAAGTGCGCACCCCCTTGCGTGCGCCGACCCCGGATTTTATAACATGCGCGCGGCAGGAAGTAACATAGTGACACTGTAACATAGTGCATGATGGCGGAAAAGACCAACCGCTCTGTCCAGTCTGCCAGGTTATTCGTGTGCACACAACTAAGGATGAGCCTCAGCTGCCAGCCATAGACGCTTGATGGCTTGTTGAATATCGCTCCTTATCCAGTACAGTTTGATTCTCTTCCTCCTTTGTGCTCTACCATTTTGGACAGAGAGGCATAGGGATGTGCATTTGTTTCACATGTTTCATACGTTTCCTATACAAGCATGTAATATGAAACGTATGAAACATATGAAACGAATGCACATCTGATTGACATGTAATGGAAACGAATTAAACAAATCAAACGAATGCACATTCCTAGAGAGGCGTGCAGCCATGCAAGATCTCCCTCTTGTTCGTACACCCAGCACCCCATACCTAAGCACAAAGCATGGTTAGCACTGACCCACAAGTGGAAAAAGTAAGGTCACAGACTGTCTGGCAGCGAGCTGGGATGAGGAGCCATGCCAGAAGCACCAAAATCAATGTATTTATTAAGATATTTTAAATAACTTACAGCCCGTCTATAGAAGATCCCAGCATGCTAAGTGGATTACAAAGGTGCATCAACAATGACTTCAAGCATACAAGACAAACACTACACATAAAGGAACATGGCTATGATAAAAGAAAGGAGATCGTTACTTAACACAACTGTGAGGGGGTATGCAAAAGATTCCATCAGATCACAGGCTAGAGGCCATCTGCCCTGATCTACTGTAAAGCACAGACCCGCAAAGGATTCTGGGCCCCGGGAGGATGCCCTTCCTAATCAAGGCCCAGAAAGGTGAGAGAGGCCCCGGGGAGCTGCTTTGACCCCCCCGTGCTATGACCCATCCCGATCCTGAATATGTTCTACTGCTTTGCGTGTTTAAAGCGAGGTGAGCTACTGTTTTTGTTTTCTTGTTTCTTCGAAGTCCTGTAAATGAGCCTTTGTTTCTGACCAAAACAGCCAAGTCTTGCTCTCTTTCCTTGGCTGTTCCAGACGCCATGGCCGGCCCAAAACGCTGCAGCAACGTAGAATTCAAGCCCCTCTGCAGGAGATTATCACTTACCACACTATTACTGAAGAGACTGGAAGGATCTGGAAGCAGGGTTTGACTCTCATCCTGGTAAGATAGAAACCTTACAAGAGCAGCACGTAGCTCTATGACAATCGTTTATGACTCACATGAAGGCTATAAGATATAAAGCTGCAGGAAACAGTTCAGAAGGACAATGTACTACAGACTGCAGCACCGGGCAGGATATCAGAATTATCATCCTCTACATTATAACCCTACACACCGCAGCGAACGCTAAGATCTCAAAACAAAGGACTATTGACTGTGCCCACAATACACAGAGCACACTTCTAACGCCAATAGGAGAGCGTGTGCTTTCCATAGCGGGCCCAAAGCTGTGGGATTCTCTATCTGAGACGCTATGGTCTGATGCTAGAAAGAAAGAGATTAAAACGCGAGCCGAAACATCAGAAGGCAGAGGCTACCAACAGCAAGGACAAAGATAATAAGCAACGAGAAATTATAAGGATCTTAAGACAACCCACTGACGATTATGCGAACATTGGTGAAACAGAATTTCCAGAACCTCTAGCCTGATGTCCCTTTAGTCGATTTGTATGAGACCCCTATTATGTTGATCTATTATTGTATGAATGTCACTTTTGTAAACCATTGTGTTCTGCATTGGAAGGACGGTATATAAAATGTCTAAAGAAATAAAATAAGTAAATAAATAAATATGGAATACCTTAGAAAGAAGTGCATCGTAAAGCACTGTTAGACAGTCAGAGTTATTATAATCAGCAGTCGTGCACTGTAAGCTTGGCTTGCTTGGCCTTTTTTCTCTGTATTCCTGCACGTCTGGGGCTGCTTCTCCCCAGATAACCCAAGTCAGCATCCAGCCTGCAGGAGTAATACAGGTAGTGTCTGAGACAGGAAGAGATGCATTCGGGCGGAAGAAGCAGCATAGCTGAGAACCAGGGAGGCCAACATTCAGATCCCCCAGGCACATCTTGGGACCTCCACTGCCTCAGGCACAAAGTTAAGGGCTGATTTACTACCCCCCATTGCTTTCCCCTCTGGGGAACATACCATGGGATGCACTAAGCTGTGGCACTTGGTACTGCAGCTTAGCAAATCCTGCAGCATTTTGCCCAGTGGTAAAATAAAATCGCGGCTCAGCTGCCCCGAGTGGAATTCACGCAGTGGCAGCTCTACAGCCCTATTCCTCCATCTTTTAAAGGGCCCAGTGGTCTGCACAATGGTTCCCCCCATCCAGTCACAAAAAAACCCCGGCTGCCCTCTTATAGAAAAAAAAAAAAAGAGGCCCCTGCACCCCTAGACCAAATTCCCCCTCCCCCCCCCCCCCTTGCATTACCTTGACTTGTCTTGGTGGTCCCAGTGGGCCTCAGGATGCCCCCCCTGGTGCTCCACCTCCAGTTCTGCCATTTACAAAGGGGATTTCAAAGCGTTTTATTTCTGACAGCTTCATCCCCTCGGATCAGCTCAAGAGGCAGAGAGAGGGGGGTGAGTCAGGAGGGGGTGGTGGCCTCTCAAGGCCCCAGGGGATTTTTACTGTGACCAGTGAGGGGGCCAGCATGCAGGTCACTTGGGTCCCTTCGAAAGATGGAGGCCCCGGGAGGCTCGGGACGTGGGTTGGCGTCCCAAGGTTTCCCCGGGGAAAGTTAAGCCACGCCTCTTAAAATCTGGGTAACGTTCCATAAAAGGACAGCAGCTGTATTACTGTGTAACCTGCAAGGAGCCGCTCGGCATGCATGTGCAAATCATTGCGCCGAGGAGAAGCTCCTCTCCTAGAACGAGTGCCCGAGCACAGGCTGCAGTGATCCCTGCATCTTGAGAGGAGACAGGAGGAGCGTTTCCACGCTCACCGGGAACAGCACGCCAAACTGTTATCTGCTTCCCTCAATGCGCAACGGAATCAGCAGACTCAACATGAGGCCGGGAAGTGCTTTAATAGTTTGATAGAAAAGGCTCGGCTATTACAGCCACAGACCGTGAGGGCAATTTTGCAAGATCCATTTGTGTGTTTTTAGGAAAGTGAGAAAAAAGCAGCTGCATCGTTCCACCTGCTGCGGAGGAATTCCCGGCGGTAGGGGTTAGGCTGGGAGAGGCAACAGCGTGCGTTGCTTTGGCCGGGGAAAAAGAACCTGCAAAAAACATTAAAAAAAAAAAAAACAAACCAGGTGCAAATCTCTACAGATGTTTTTTCATGCGGTAATAATCAAAGCAAAAAAGTGCACACACTGTTCTCTGCTTTGATTACTGATGCAAAGCCTGCACCTGAAAACTACCCCTGCAGGTAATAAAAGCTCTGCTCCCCATATATGCGTGCGGCACAGTTACCAGCCACGAGGGGAACGTGTAACGGGCACCGAAGAAACCAGGACAGCAAACACATGCCGCCTAGCATGGGACCGCAGCATTCGGCTGGTCGGGAATGTCCACATCTTCAGCGTAGAAGGATAACGGTAGCGAGTGCACACTCTGGTTTCCTTGGCAGCAGAAATGAATCAAGATGAGAAGGAAAGGCAGCCGGCAGCGAAGATTAAGCCTTTCAGACCCCCTCGCCAGTGTCGTGCCAGAGGGACTCCAGGCGTTGCTTGAGCTGCTTCCTCTCTCCTTCGGGATCCACATCTGCCCTCAAGATCACACAAACCTACTTAGATAGCATCAGGAACCGGGTTCAGGCAGAGGCAGAGGAGGCCTCTCAGCCACTCCCCCCCTTAAAGCTCCCCCCCGTTTTGTTCATCTCGTTTTCTTCATTCCCACTTCTTTCCTCTCCCCCCATTCTACTTTTTCACTGGAGGGGCTCATCCTCCTGAGACTCGTTTGTTTCACGTTCTTTCCAAGAAACAGAGTAAGACCAGAGAGGACTGTTGCGACCGTCCCTTCCCGACGGCTTCACTCCGCCCACCTTTCTTTCTCTGCACCTCCTCTCGCTGTGGATGGACGCCTGGTTGCCGCGGCATCTGCCTGCCGTCCTCTCCGGCATCCCCGGACCGGCTTGGGCGCTGCCTCCCGCCATGCTCGGTTGGTACCTTAGGGCGCGTGCGCCGCGAGGCCCTCACTCTTATTTCCTACTTGGTGCGAACCTCAGGGGTGTTCCCCTTTGATGACATCATACTGTCCGGATATTTAAAGCCTACAATGTTTGCTAGCCTTTGAGTTAGCAAGGGGGAATCTTACGGATGGGATTTGCTCTCCGTACCCAGCTACTCTGCCTCCAATTCCATTGGACTCTTAACGCTAATGGGGAACCCGCTCCTCGGGGGCCTCACTTGCTTTTAAGGTCGCTATCAGGAAATCAGTACTCGCTCCTCGAGGGCCCATGTTCCCTGACTCGCTGCCTACTCCTACCTTCTCTTCTGCCTGGAAGGATTCGCTATCTTCAACACCAGTGAGTGCTACCATCTTCATCTCAGAGCTGTTCCCTGGAACTAGGTACTCCTCGAGGGCTTGCCTCCGTTCCAGCCCTAGTGCCATCTCCTACGTGGAACCGCTGTGTGCCTACATCTCCTTCAAGTCTCTCAGCTCTCAGGGATCAGATACTCGCTCCTCGAGGGCCTGCCTCCGTTCCAGCCCTAGTGCCATCTCCTACGTGGAATCGCTGTGTGCCTACATCTCCTTCAAGTCTCTCAGCTCTCAGGGATCAGGTACTCGCTCCTCGAGGGCCTGCCTCCGTTCCAGCCCTGGTGCCATCTCCTCCGTGGAACCGCTGTGTGCCTACATCTCCTTCAAGTCTCTCAGCTCTCAGATACTCGCTCCTCGAGGGCCTGCCTCCGTTCCAGCCCTAGTGCCATCTCCTACGTGGAACCGCTGTGTGCCTACATCTCCTTCAAGTCTCTCAGCTCTCAGGGATCAGATACTCGCTCCTCGAGGGCCTGCCTCCGTTCCAGCCCTAGTGCCATCTCCTATGTGGAACCGCTGTGTGCCTACATCTCCTTCAAGTCTCTCAGCTCTCAGGGATCAGGTACTCGCTCCTCGAGGGCCTGCCTCCGTTCCAGCCCTGGTGCCATCTCCTCCGTGGAACCGCTGTGTGCCTACATCTCCTTCAAGTCTCTCAGCTCTCAGGGATCAGATACTCGCTCCTCGAGGGCCTGCCTCCGTTCCAGCCCTAGTGCCATCTCCTACGTGGAACCGCTGTGTGCCTACATCTCCTTCAAGTCTCTCAGCTCTCAGGGATCAGATACTCGCTCCTCGAGGGCCTGCTCTCCCTATCCTGGGGTTCTCCATACTGGGGCTTATGCATATTTCACTGTACTCATTATTCTCAGTTCTTTTCACTACAGCACTGCTACCGGAGGAGTCGCTGTTCCAGCGCCTGAGGGATACCAGCTCAGCCGGGCTACTTCTACTGCTCACCACTGCCACCTCTGGTGGCTTCATCACATTGTCTAATAAAAGATCAATCTCTGTGTTTGTGTGTCCTGAGCTGAGCCTGACCTGTGGCCCCTCACAGGACTTCCCCCCATGGGCGTGGTCAGCTGCCAAAGTGTCCAAGGGTCCACCCAAACCTCACTAATTATAACAAGGACCCATGAGGGTTTGACAAAAGGAAACATAATTGAAGTCAAGAATGTTCACGTCTAGTTAAGGCATCAGTTGGGTGAGGTCCCCACTCACAAAGCCTGTACTAAGCCTAATTCTGAATGGTATGAACTGAAAATAAATAAGTATGGAGGTCCATTTTCAGCAGCACGAGGAGTGGGTAGGTTAATCGAATATTCACTGGAACACAGTCAGATATGTGTTCCACCGAAATATACCCAGAGGAAGTCCAAGTTATCCAGATAAAGTCATCTGAATAACTTTAGGATTGCTCTACGGCATGACTAAGCTTACACGGATAAAAGCCCCACCCCAAAATGCATCCAGAATACCTTTTATCCAGGTGAGTTTTATCCGGCTAAAAATGTACCTAGATAAATCACTAGCAGTCAGCATGGCCGGAAATTCATATCCCATGGCTTGTGCAGGTAAGACAGAGCTTAGCTGAACAAACCACTTTGAATATGGACCACATAATGATTCAAAGAATTACATATTTACACTCGACTGATCTGCAACCTTATCCACTCCTTCAACATTGAATGCCACCTGTTTGCGGATGACATTCAACTCTGCATCAAAATAGGATCCAACCAAGCCGCTTTCATCGCAAATCGTAATAACTGGCTTAGTGACCTCAAACTTAAACTAAACCCCTCTAAATCTAAACTTCTCTGGCTCAGTCGCTAAGAACATCCCCTCTTTTCTAGGGATGTGAATCGTTTTTCTAACGAATTGAAATATCGTACGATATTTCTAAATTCGTTACAAATCGGTTAAAAGAAAGAAATGATCAATTTTACCCCCGATTTTTCGTAAAAATCATTTTTCATGTTAGCGCGCACTAACAAAAACCCGTTTATTTTTGTTACTTTTTGTTATTTTTTGCACTAACCCGAAAAATGATTTTTCACTAAAAATAAAAAATGGGGAAACGTGGGAAAATGATTTTTTCCGTCGGCCAGACAATCCTGAAAGCGGGAACGATCGGTTACCCTATTCACATCCCTACTCTTTTCTCTACCGTCTATCAGAAACCCCCTTTCATCCCAAAGAATCAGTATGAAGTCTTGGGGTTCAACTTGACAAAAATCTTACAAAACAATCCTACATCTCGAAGGTAGCAAACGCTTCCTTCATGTATCTATGCCAAATTCATCAATTATGCAACTCTCTTGATCAGCCACTGTAGTGCAAGCATTAGTCACCAGTCGGATTGACTACTGTAACTCTTTACCTTATAGCATTTCCAAGTACAGTACAGTATGAAACCCTTCCAACTCTTGCAAAATACTGCATCCAGAATCTTGGTAGGGGCCAAAGCAACAGAACACATAATGCCTATCTTATATAAATTACACTGAGACCTGGTAGAAACAGGATTAAATTCAAAACCCTTTACTTCATTTTCAAATGTGTAAATGATCAGGCCCCTTCTCCTTGCCCATTACGCTCCTACCAGAGAACTCCGATTCTCCCAAAAGGCACTTCTCTCCTCCTCCCCCGGCCCGTACAAGACTTCGGGCTTTCAGCTGCTATGTATCCAAAATCTGGAACGAGATGCCTCTTTCCCGTCACCTTTAACTTTCCTAACTCATGTTCTGGGAACAGGCAAAGGCTTGGATGTTCAACCAGGCCTTCCCACAAACTGCTCACTAACGAGGAAGACATTTCAGCTGCGCCTAAGACTGGTTCTAATAACTACGCACTACCCTTGAACATACTCTATGCTACCATTTGTCTACCTGTTGGCTCTACTGATAGTTTGTGTACCTTCTAGACTAGCTTTTGATTGTTATCCACTTGAAGGCCATTTTTGGAAAAACTGGAATATCAAATGTTTGGAAATAAATAAATATATAAGGAAAACAATGGAAGCCGCTGAAAAGTAGGTACATAGAGAATGCATCATGGTCTGATGAAAGTGCCCTCAGTTTTTATCCATCTAGCACTTTATCACTGGAAGTCCATCCTCTTGGGACGCCTACGATAATTTTCAGCTCAGACCTTGACCTCTTGTTTTGTTAGGTCTCAGAGATGGAAACCATGGGAAGATGCTGGTAGATATTATCACACAAGGAAATATTGCACCAAGTGGAACAGTAAACGTCTGCTGGTAATTTGGCCTCCGCATTCTGTAGATTAGAATTTCACATGCTGACACTGTATTAAAGTATACAATGGCCAGACAGTAAAGAAATTTAAACAAAATAAAAATGGCCGACAGAAAAAGAAATTAAACAGACTGGTGCTATTAAAAATATCTCTTACCCCTAAATATGAACAAGAGAAGAATGAGCTTTGTGCAAAATCTGACCACTGAAACAGATCACTGTCTTCTCAGAGTAATATTCTGCCTCATTTTGACTTGTGCCAAAAGGCCTACTCGAGAATGAGGCCCTGGACAGCTCAAAGTCAAGAATATTTGACACAACAACAGATGATAGCCCAGCGCTGCGGTTTTCAGAGAATTATAGAATCCTGACAGATTTACAAAAATGATCACTTAGGAGCAGAATCACCAAAAAAAAAATAAATAAATAAAACAACAAGCATGCTGAGGTATTTTACAGTGCACGCCCAAATTCTTCATTAGGGTGCTCCTCACTAGGCTAACGAGATGCAGAAGTTAAACACATTGAAAGGGACGTGCTACAAAAGGGAGCCTGGGATTTGGCTTTTTGGCCCCGATGCAATAAGGTGTGCTTGGCCGTGTGGACATGTTAAGGCCCGGTTGTGCACCCAACTTTACTTCTAATTTAGCAAGGCATATAGCTCGCCAAAAATACGGCATGTGCAAAAAAAAGTACGTAAAACTGTGCACTCAGATTAGTGCCCCTGCCTGCAATCCCATGTTAATCAAGGCATAGCAAATGTTGCTTACCTGATGTAACAGGTGTTCTCACAGGACAGCAGGATGTTAGTCCTCACAAATGGGTGACATCGAGGATGGAGCCCACCACGGAAAACTTCTGTCAAAGTTTAATAGAACTTTGACTGGCCCCTACTGGGCATGCCCAGCAAGGCACTGACCCTGCAGCCAGCAGGGGTCTCCCTTCAGTCTGATTTTCAAAGCTACAGGCAGTGCCTAAAAAGTAAAAATAAACGAACCCAACACCGCGGGCGGGTTTCGTGAGGACTAACATCCTGCTGTCCTGTGAGAACACCTGTTACATCAGGTAAGCAACATTTGCTTTCTCACAGGACAAGCAGGATGGTTGTTCTCACAAATGGGTGAGTACCGAGCTGAGGATGTCCTGACTTGCACCAAAGGCACCCAACGGCGTGCAACAGGCACAACAACTGGGGTGGAATTTGGGAAAGGGCATCCGTACCCTACCGGGCAGGTGGAAGGGTGTTGGTACATCACGTTGGAAAAAGGTTACGCAAGACAGATTGGCCGAAGATGGAGTCCTGTCTTCCAGCTTTGTCCAAACAATAGTGGGCTGCAAAGGTATGGAGGGAACTCCAGGTTGCAGCTTTGCAGATGTCCGGAAGCGGCACCGATCGAAGGTGTGCCACTGACGTCGCCATGGCCCTCACAGAGTGTGCTGTAATACGGTCTTGAAAAGGGATGCCAGCTTGCTCATAGCAGAAAGCAATGCAGTCCGCCAACCAGGAGGAAAGAGCCTGCTTACCCACAGGTTGTCCTAACTTGTTAGGATGGAAAGAGACAAATAATTGAGTGCTCGTCCTGTGAGCAACTGTACGGTCTAGATAAAAAGCTAGAGCTCGTTTACAGTCTAGGGTATGCAGAGTCTGTTCCCCGGAGTTGGAGTGGGGCCTGGGAAAAAAGATAGGTAGTACGATAGATTGATTGATATGAAACTCCGAAACTACCTTAGGTAAAAATTTAGGGTGAGTGCGGAGTACCGCCCGGTCCTGCAGGAGCTTAGTGTAAGGCGGATAGGTAACTAGGGCCTGTAATTCACTAATCCTGCGAGCTGAAGTAACAGCCAAAAGGAATAACACTTTCCAAGTGAGATATTTCAAGTCACAGGAGTGCAGAGGTTCGAAAGGAGGTTTCATTAGACGACCAAGAACCAGGTTAAGGTCCCAGAATGGGGCCGGAGGACGCAAGGGTGGCTTTAGATGGAGTAAGCCCTTAAGAAAGCGTGTTACTAGGGGTTGCACTGAAATAGGATTACCCCCAATACCCTTATGGAAGGCAGCTACCGCACTGACATGCATTCTGATAGAAGAGGTTTTAAGACCTGATTCAGAGAGATGCCATAAATAGTCCAAGAATTTGGAGATTGGACAGGAAAGGGGATCAAGGGACTGAGAAGTGCACCATGATGTGTACCTTTTCCATTTGTATGAGTAAGACTTTCTTGTGGAAGGCTTTCGTGAAGCTATCAGGACCCGAGAAACGGAATCTGAAAGGTTAAATGGTTGAAGGACTAACCTTTCAACATCCATGCCGTCAGGGACAAGGCTTGGAGGTTGGGATGGAGGAGGCATCCGTCGTTTTGAGTGAGGAGATGCGGGTCCTTTCCCATGGGAATGTGCCTGCGGATGGAGAAATCCTGGAGTATGGGAAACCATACTTGGCGTGGCCAGTAAGGTGCTATCAGGATCATGGTTCCTCCGTCCTGGCGTAGCTTCACGAGAGTCCTCGACAGAAGAGGAAGTGGAGGGAATGCATAAAGCAGACCGGTTGCCCACTTGAGGGAGAAGGCATCCCTGGGCCGAGAGTGTTGGCTCCGAATGAGAGAGCAGTAATTGTCCACTTTGTGGTTCTGAGGGGACGCAAAGAGGCCTATGTAAGGATAACCCCATTTGTGAAATAGAGAGGTCGCTACCAAGGGATTGAGTGACCACTCGTGTGGTTGGAAGACACGGCTCAGTTGGTCTGCCAATACATTGTCTACTCCCGGCAGGTAGGTGGCCCTGAGGTACATAGAGTGGGAGAGGGCTTCCGCCCAAATCTGCGCAGCTTCCTGACACAGAAGGAAGGAGCCTGTGCCTTCCTGCTTGTTTATGTACCACATGGCCACCTGGTTGTCCGTTTGGATCAAGATTATCTGATTCGATAGGTGAGCTTGGAAAGTTCTGAGCGCATAGCGGATTGCTCGCAGTTCCAAGAAATTTATCTGGTGTTCGGCTTCCTCTCGAGACCAGAGTCCTTGAGTTTGGAGATCGTCCACATGGGCTCCCCAACCGATGTGGGAAGCATCGGTAGTTAGGATTATTTGGGGATCTGGTGGAAGAAAAGGTAAGCCCTGAAGGAGGTTGACTTGAGTCGTCCACCAGGTTAAAGATAGGCATAGCGCTTGTGTAATTGTGACAATGGAGGACAGGGGCTGAAGAGCTTGAATCCATTGATGTCGCAGAGTCCATTGGGTAACTCTCATGGCTAGTCGGGTCATGGGAGTGACTTGAACCGAGGATGCCATGTGTCCTAGGAGAATGAGGAATTGGCGAGCCGTGGCAGTGTTTTGAGACTGGAGCTGGCGAGCTAGGGACATGAGAGTTTGGACCCTTTGAAGCGGAAGGTAGGCCTTTGCCTGTAAGGTGTCCAAGTCTGCCCCAATGAAGGATAAGGTTTGAGATGGGACTAAGCAAGATTTCTCGTAATTGACAAGAAACCCTAAGGAAAGGAGTGTGTGAATTGTCAATTTTAGGGAGGATTGAGTAATCTGTGGGGTGAAGGCCCTGATTAGCCAATCGTCCAGGTAGGGGTAGACGTGGACACCTTCCTTCCTGAGGAATGCTGCTACCACGACGAGACATTTGGTAAAGACTCGTGGAGCAGACGCCAGACCGAAAGGTAGTACCCGGTATTGATAATGGTTTCGGCCCACCAGAAAACGCAGATACTTGCGATGGGATTGTGTTATCGCAATGTGGGTATAAGCGTCTTTGAGGTCGAGAGAGCACAGCCAATCCCCCTCCTGCAGCAGAGGGAGAAGCGAGCCCAGGGTTACCATCTTGAACTTTTCTTTTTGAAGGTACTTGTTGAGGGCTCGAAGGTCCAAAATAGGACGTAGCCCCCCTGATTTCTTTGGTATTAGGAAGTACCTGGAGTAGAATCCCTTCCCTCGTTGAGAGGGAGGGACGGGTTCTATAGCATTTGATTGCAGAAGAAGGGATACTTCTTGTTGTAATTGAGTCAAATGGCTGGTTAGACTCCATGCTTGAAGAGGCGGGGAGTCTGCCGGAAGAGTAATGAAGTTGAGGTGGTAACCCTGTGCGATAATTGCTAGTACCCACTGATCTGAGGTGATCTGTATCCAGTGTTGTAAAAAGTGGTACAGTCGACCCCCCACAGGGATGTCTGGAAGAGGGGTTTGGCATGTGCTCCCTACAGGGAAGTCAAAGGCCCGCCGCAGGCCCAGGAGGTGGGGCTACAGCAGGTCTTTGCTTCCGAGGCTGGCGTGGCTGAGCTCTGTTGGAGGACCGTGCAGGTCGAGGCCTAGCCGATGGAGGATAATAACGACGTGGCCGAAAGAACGACTTTTTAGAGTCCTTCTTAGGTGGTTGTTTGGAGGACACCTCAGATGGAATGGATGAGAGTTGTTTCAACGTCTCGTGGTGATCTTTTAATTCAGCTACAATTTGCTGAATTTGTTCTCCAAACAAATTGTCCCCTAAGCAGGGTAAATCAGATAGACGATCCTGGACCTCTGGGCGAAGGTTGGATGACTTTAACCAAGCCCAACGTCTGGCTGAGATGGCTGTGGCTGAAACTTTTGTGGAAGCATCGAAGATGTCATAGGCCGTTCTAATTTCGTGCTTCCCTGCCTCAAATCCTTTGTGAAGAAGGGCTTGAAGCTGTGGTTGGTATTGTTCCGGCAAGGTGTCAGCGTAGTCTTGCATCTGTTTAAGGATGGCTCTGTTATATTGAGTCATGTAAAGTTGATAAGAAGCTATGCGTGAAATCAACATAGCTCCATGATACACTTTCCGTCCCACACTATCCAGGAATTTGTTGTCCTTGGTAGGTGGAGTGGAAGAGTGTGGCTTTAGACGCTTGGCCTTCTTTTGCGCGGACTCAACCATAACAGAGCGATGATCCAGTTGAGGCTTCTGAAATCCTGGTGCTGACTGGACAAGATATGTGGAGTCAGCTTTCTTGTTAACTGGTGAAACAGATGAAGGAGATTCCCAGTTTTTCTTTAAAAGATCCAGAAACACCTGGTGAATAGGGATGGAAGCGATGATTTTAGGAGCATCCAGAAATTGGAGCAGTTCCATCATCTGGTGTCTGTCATCGGTTTCAGATTGTAGCTGAAAGGGTACAATTTCCGACATCTCCTTCACAAAATTAATAAAAGAGAGATCCTCAGGAGGAGAACGTTTTCTACTCTCTGTAGGAGATGGTGGTGAAGGTAAATCTGTGTCAGAAGATGTATCATCACCCCAGGTATCGTAGGGATCATGTGGGGCTTGAAGCCCTGAAGATCCTGGTTGAGGATCCGAGGGCATCGAGTGAAATCTTGATGGCATCGGTGCTGCAGGCGGAACTGGGAATGGCATCGAGGGCTTCGGCGCTGCCGATGGAATCGGTGCCGGTCTTGGAATCGATGGAGCCGAAGGATAAATCGGTGGAGAGACACGAGAAGGCACCGATGGGACCACCCCGGAAGGGAGAATCAGGAACGGTGTTTCTCCTGCCGATGAGAATCCTGTCGGAGACGGTGGTGTTGTCGGTGCTACTGGAATCACAGATGGAAGGGCCGTCATAAGCGCCTCCATGCGGCGCAGTAGCGGTGCTAGAGCTTCCACCAGAGGCTCGGTGGTCGGTTCCCTCCTCGGTGGCGGAGTCGGTGCCGGAGTCGGTGCCGGAGGCGGTGCCGGAATCGGTGCCAGAGACGGTGCCGGTGGAGGTTGGAACTTCTGCATCGCTTTCTCGATGGCCTCCTGGACCAGCCGGTCCAGTTCTGCCCGGAGACCAGGGGTAACGATATCCGGCTCGACGGGAGAGGGAGGCTGAGGCTGAGCCGGAGGGACCACCGTAACCGGTGGGATCACGGCTCCCACACCCCGAGAGGGTGAGGGTTTCCTCGGTGCCTGCGAACGAGACGTGGACGGTGCCAGGTCTGACCGAGGCTTTTTAGTCGGTGGCTCGGCCTGTACGGAGGTCGATGGCTCTGGATCCTCGACGGGCCGAGACTTGTGCCGTTGATGGCGATGTTTGTCTTTCCGATCTCCTCGCCCATCCGGGGAGGGGACAGGAGTCGACGGCCGAGAAGTCATCGATGGTGGACGGTCACCGGAGGGTTGACGGTGATGGTGCAACTTCGACAGTGCCGGTTCCGATGACGTTGATGCTATCGATGACGTTGGGGTGCGAGCATGGAAGAGGAGCCCCATCTTCTCCATCCTGGCTTTGCGACCTTTGGGTGTCATTAAGGCACATTTGGTGCAAGTCAGGACATCATGCTCACTACCTAAACACAAAACACAAACCCTATGGGGGTCTGTGATTGACATAGTCCGGGTGCAATCCGGACATCGACGGAACCCCGTCGCCATGGCCTTGGGCCAAAATTTAGCCGCGGGATCGGTAATTGCCAACAGGCCTCGAGGGCCAAAATCGACGGAAGTCGATGAAAATCGGCAAAAAACTTACCGGATTCCGCAAAGTTGAAAAAAATTTGTCGAAGGGAGACCCCTGAGGGGCAAATTTTCTTCGGAAAGAAAAAACCGAATTCCTGTCAGGAACGTGGTAAGAAGAGCTCCTTTCGCCGCGTGGCAACTGCTGCGCGGAA